>NC_053429.1:80874741-81066607 GCF_007990345.1 Gossypium hirsutum
AGAGGTTCATCCTTTTCCTTACCACAATAGCCGTACCTAAAGAAAGAAAAAAGAAGAAAGTGAAGCAAAGGCATTCGGCCTTTTGAATGAAGAGGAGGTTAGTAAATTTTGTTAATTTTTCTTTTGAAATAATAGTTGTTTGGGTTAATCATCACATTTTTCTTACCTAGCCATACTAAAATTTCGAATTTAGAGTGTTGGATGGAGCTTTCGGTTATGGTATGTGTGAGAAGAACTTGATTTTTCTTACCTTTAAGTTTTGATGGATAAAGAAACAAAAGGTTGTTGATGAAAGAAATTAATGTGTTAAGAGATTTTATGAAACTTATTCATGTTTATGTATGTTATATGCATTGAAAATGGTTGATGATTTTGGAGGTGATTAGCTTGAATCGGCCATGGTATATCCATAAACACGATCTATGCTTGTTATGTTACTCATGGTTAAAACAATTCGGCTATGACATTCGGCCATGGATGGTTGTATTTCTTTGATGTCGTTTTTGATGCTTTAGGGTATTGAGGGTTGATTATAGATGAGGTGAGTTTCTTGATTTAAAATTTGATGGATGTTAAGCTAATTAGGCAACCAAAGGTTCAATATTTTTGCTATGTGGTCATATGTGCATTTCGGCCATGGTCTTTGTTTGAATTTGAGATTTGTAATGTGATTTTCCTAAATTGTCTATGAATTTTTGGTTGTTGATTCCATGGTAATGGTATATTGAATCCATGACTTGAATCCATGAAAATTTAGTAAGGTTGCATTCGGCAACTTGCTTGGAATTAAAAATTGATGTCTAAGCTTGGGTGATTTCGATGATGATATATATATTCATAAGTATATTTAGTTGATTCGGCTTTGGTAGTTGCATGAGGTTATTAGGCGAATATACTAACATACATATACATGTGAAATTGGATTGTAAATATTTAGCAAGGTGGTTAAACTAGTTAAATTATTGATTTAGCTCAAGGAGTTAAAGGAGGTGAATCGAGCAAAGGCAAAGAAAAGGTTATCGAGTAGCCGAGTTGGAACCGTCTTACCCAACACGAGGTAAGTCATTAAGCATGTAGTTGGTATTATTTCAATGGTCATAATGTTTATGTATTGATGCTGAATGGAATGAATAAATATACATATATATATGTGCATGTACGTATGTGATGATGAAATTGTTGAATGAAAGAAAAGAGGTAAGATGTACTGAGTTGTTGATCTCGGCACTAAACGTGCGGGATAACCATTTATGACCATGAGATTGGCGCTAAGTGCGCGGGATTAAATTGTACAGCACTAAGTGTGCGATTTGACTATGTTGCACTAAGTGTGCGAAATGAATATGATGCACTAAGTGTGCGAATTGACCATGCGGCACTAAGTGTGCGAGTTTGACTATGTAGCACTAAGTGTGCGATTTGATTATGTAGCACTAAGTGTGCGAGTTGATTATATAGCACTGAGTGTGCGGACTTGATATACATTCGTGAATCATTATGGACACTATGTGTGCGACACTATTGAGTCGATCGCGGACAGCGGATCGGGTAAGTGTCTTGAGTACATGGCTAATAGGTGCTATGCTTATACTTGGTGTTGAGCTCGGTAAGTTGAACCTATGTGACAAATATACTTGAAGTCACGTACATAAAATTTATCGTAGAATGGGTGAAAGGCCGTTTAGTTGTATGTTTGTAACGAAAATAAAATAATTTATGAAAATGCCTTGAATATCCTATTGATGAGTATGTGGATTGTGAATGCATAAATTGGTATGAAATTGAATCGATAGGTTGGAGGAACTATGGTATGGTTCGGTATGGATGGAGTAAATTGTCTCATTCCATTTTGTTTCCTCTTGTGATAATGTTATTGATGGATGGTAGTGCATTGCTTTTGACTTACTGAGTTATAAACTCACTCGGTGTTTCCTTGTCACCCATTATAGGTTGCTTGGACTCATCTATTTTTGCGGGGTCAGGCCGTCATCGAAGTCATCACACCGGATAGCAAGTTTTGGTATTTTCTTCTTAGTTGGCTTAGAAGAACATTTTGGCATGTATAAGCTATTACGTTGTGTTTGAATTTTGGCATGTAAACTTTAAGCCATGCGAAAATGGCACGAATGTTCGATTGAGTTGGATCAAGGGTAGGCATGAGATGGACCTAGTTACTTTCGTAACAGATGCTGGCAGCAGCAGTGTCATGAGATTGAAAAATCACTAAAAATAGTAGGAGTGGAATTAATTGATGAATAAATTATGTAATCGAAGCTCGATGAGTCTGCTTTCATGAGGAAGTAACGAAAAGATCATATGGGCAGTATATTAAGAGATAATCAGATTATTGTGGGACAGGGCCAGAACGGTTTCTTGATTCCCTGCTCCGACTTTGGAAATTCATTACAAATTAACCAGAGATATTTAGGGGTTGTACCATATATGTACAGATTCCTCTCTGAGTCTAGTTTTCATAGAAACAAACGGCATCAGTATTGAAGCCCCGTGCAGGGAGATATCCAAGTCGTAATGGGCAAAGGTCAGTGTAGTCGACCCCTGCAACTTGGGAGACTTTGACTAATAAACTGTACTAATTGGCCCGACCAAAAATTCTAGAAAAAAATACATAGATGGGCACATGAGTCTAGTTTCTGGGAAAAATTACGAAACTGATTTTCAAGTTACGAAACTCAAGATATGATTTTTAAAACGACTAGTACACAGATTGGGCAGTGTCTGGAAAATAAATTTTGTAAGGGGTTAAAGTCAGTTAACACCTCGTGTTCGACTCCGGTGTCGGTTTCGGGTTCGGGGTGTTACAATCCACACTATCTAAGCCACTTTTGGTACTCTTTTAGTTCAATTTTGAAAATAGCATGTATAGGGCTGACCCTTGTTGTTAATTATGTACCCTTGGTAATGTGTATTCGTATAGCCATGCGAAAATGGCTCGTATATTTCGAAGTATAACATTATGGTCTCGGATATGGTTATTAAATGGTGTGGAAATATTTGGTAATGACTAGCCATTGGTATGGCCAATCATGGTCCTATTGGTGCTACGTACGCCATGGCTAATCGGGATTACCCTTGATAAAAATGTATGTCAATTTGCTATTTGATTCATGGAAAATTATGAAATAGGTAAAAATGTACCTTAAAATAGATGCTGACAGCAGCAGTGACGTAAGTTGGAAAAATCACTAAAAATAGTAGGAGTGGAATTAAATAGTGAATAAATTATGTAATCGAATCTTGATGAGTCTATTTTCATATGAAAGAAACGAAATGACCACATGAGCCGTATTTTATGAGATGTTTAAGTTTTTGTGAAACAGGGCCAGAGCGTTTTCTGGATCCCCTGGTTTGAGTTTGAAAAATTACCATAAATTAACCAGAGACAATTAGAAGTCATGATTTATATTTATAGATTCCTTTTTGAGTCTAGTTTCGTTAGAAACAAACGGCATAAGCATTGAAGCTCTGTACAGGGAGATATCTAAGTCGTAATGCATGAAGGTCAGAGTAGTTGAACCCTTAAACAGGGGAGAATTAACTAATAAACTGTACTAATTGGCTTGACCAAAAATTCTAGAAAAACATTTTTAGGTGGAAATATGAGTCTAGTTTCAGGAAAAATTTACGGAATCAGTTTTCAAGTTTTGGAACTCGAGATATGATTTTTAAAGCGACTGTGATGCAGTTGGCCAGCTTGTCTGGAAATTTTAAAATGAACTGTGTAAGCAAATGAATTAAGTTCGTTCACACCTCGTGTTCGACTCCGGCAACGGTCTCGGGTACGGGGTGTTACATCTTAGGCATTCTAAAGCCTATTTAAACACCAGAAGAGGCACTTAGAACGAAAACACAGAATCAAATGGTGTGGTCTTGACATGCATAATCAAGCAAGTTCTAGAATAACAAATCAATACTGACGCACTCATAAAAAAAGTGAGGATGAAAGAAATAACATATGCTCTAAAGGCTCAAGACCTCACAAAAATTATGGTTTTTTGATGTTTAAGCTTGTGAATTTCAACTCAAGATAATATCTAAACTTGGGGAAACAACCTTAAAATTTTTTTATTCTTAAAAATCAACTTATCATGCTAGATTCCCTAATGTCTTAAAGTTTAAACGATCAATGCATAAATGCCTATGTTTTAATTCAAGACATATCAATAAAAATCATAACTTAATCAAAATTCATTCTACTAGTGATATGAGTGATTCACGTGAGAATAAGACAAAATTCAGGGATTTCTAATGATGATATAAAAGACCCCCCACACTTAAGATGTACATTGCCCACAATGTACAAAGATGGATATATTGAAAAATATAGATATATATTCATAAGATAGAGAGAGAGGTGAAACTTCCTGAATGATGAATGAACTCCTTGAATTAGAGTTATGGAGAATAATCGGCCAAGGCAACGATGAGAGTGGAGGAGGATACTCCGGTGGTCGTAGAGGTTCATTAGTCCATAAGTCTTGCACCAAAAGAATATTATATCTGGTAGTAGCTATGGTCGTGGTCGAGCAGAACATGGCAGTCGTGGAGAATCTTTGCCATTAGAGTTTATAGTTCCTATTTAATGATGAGCTTTAGAGCTTTTATGATTGTGATAAAATCAGGAACTCTTTAGGAAATATACGGAAGCATAATTACTTGTAATGAAATAGCCGAAAATAAAAATTGTAAAAACTAATATTAAAGGAAAATGAAATTAAAAGTACTTAAAGAAGATAAATAAAGATAAAAGTGAAAATAAAAATAATAAATAAAAAGTTTTTAAACATTGTCATCGCTAGATGGTTCGCGAGGTGGTGGTGGCTATGAAATGTGAAGGCGCTGACAAATCTGATGAATAGTAGCATCAATGTGATCAAAACGTTGAAAAAACTGCTGCTCAAATCGAGTAAGGCACTCAGAGATGTCAGAGTATGAAGCCGCTGCATGAACTGGACGATATATGGGTGGTGGCTGAGACGATAGATCCTCATGATGTGGAGGGACATAATCAGTAATGTCCTCTGGGTCCTCCTCCTCGGTGGACTAGATGAGGCGGTACTGAAGAGTGTAGGTGCCACGTCGTTTCTCTATCATCCACATATGGAGCATGATCGAAATGCCCTGTGGAGACATCTGGCCGATGAGAGTGAGGGAGGATGATTGTGCCACTGTGTTGAGGAGCCCAAAGTACCGAGCCAATCGAGTCACATGGGGCCCGATATAGATGACCCCTCTCCTATGTCGCTCCGTCTGATGGCGGATGGCGAGGGCAATGAAGTACGAAAGGTTCAAGACGTGTCCATTCGCCATGCTCCATAAGAACTAGGCATTGTGAGTGTTGACGACGCCAATGCACTCTCGCCGTCCTGTCAGAGTGTGGGCCAAGATGGTGTGTAGGTATCGTAGGATGGGGTGAGGGTCGACACCTTAGAGCGGCTAGGATCATAGGTGGCTGAGACAGGGACGAGGTCCTTTCAGTACTTCGAGGGATAGTAGTGGATGTGGCGATGGAGGGTGTCGAGTTCGTTGTTATCCATGAACTCCTCCGTGTATAGCCCTAGTGCAATTCCAAACTCCGGTACGCTCAACTGGCGCACTAGACCACCAAGGCAAAACTAGACCGTTCCAGGATCGACGAAGTTTGTCATGACGACTTGAAGATGGAAGGTTGAGTAGAGTTCCATCGTGAGCTCAAGGTACGTCAACTCGATGATCTCAAAAAAGAGCTTCTACGGTTCAGTCGTCAGGAGGGCTCGGACCGCATCAGCCTTCTGAATTTGTTCTAGTGCGGCCCAGTCAATGCAATGACCCACACCTAGGGGTCGGGCCCTTAATATCTGATATAGTTCCTGTTAGGGTCCCAAGGAGAACTGGAGGAAAGGGTGACGGATCTCAGCAGTAGGACCCGAGGAGGACATTGCTCCTTTCCTTTTCTTTGAAGTGGGGATGGTGGTCTTTTTGCCACATGAGGTCGACATAGTATACCTGTAATGGAAAATTGAAATAAAAATAAAATTACTCCCCAATAATAGCATGGAAAATATGTATGGTAAAACTAATATAGATATTTCTTAGAAGTCAAGTACGAAAGAATAATTATAAATAAACCCAATCAGATAAATTATGTCATTACTATGAAAAGGACTATGAGAGTAATGCTAACGGAAATATTTAGTGAATGAATGCATGTGGGTAAGCATGAAATCTATGAAGCAATAAGAATGGATGAATGCAGCAAAATGTATTGACTGACATGGCAAGGTTCTATCATGATAACTATGATTATTTGCTCAAAATAAAACAAAATATCATGAAATAAGTAAAAGAATAAAGAAAATAAAGGGAAAAATGAACAAACGCAAGAGGGAGGAGCTTTGGATTGTCGAAAGTGGTGTTGTAGTCGGCGTACGGGCGTGGCAGGTAGGGCGTTTGAAGTTGCAATGACTAGGGTTAAGGATTTTGAGGAAGTGGTTGATGAATAGTAAAGGGTTTATATAGATTTTTGGGCATACGGTAGTGGGGCACACCCATGTGCCCTAATTTTTGCCCGTGTGTTTCACAATTTTTTTAAATTTAGGCACGTTTGAGACTCGTACACGCCCGTGCTCTTTAGGCGTGTTGGTGCCTACGATCGTGTCGCATGAGCACGTCCTACTTCGTTTGCTTCTCTCATGCCCATGGTCCAATGCGCACGCCCGTGTTGTTTTATCAGTCTTGAGCACGAGTGGTGAGCATGGGCATGTCGCACGACCATGTTAAGTTCTCAATTTCAACCACGGTTTCTCGGCAAGGGTGTGACGCACGCCTGTGTTGTTTTGACAGACCCACCCACGGCTACGACACATGGCCGTGGTGACTTATCGCATCCCATTTTTAAGAAAAAATTTGCCCTGTTTGCACACTGCCGTATCGCACGGCCGTGTCTCCTTTCGTGGTGTGGGTATGGCCTAAGGCACGCCCGTGTGCCCTACCGTGTGGATTAAATAACCTGTGTTTCAATGACTCAGTTAGTGGTTAAATGTTAAAACTAAAATTTTTTAAAGAAGTTAACATCGTTAGTGCTCGGGTTGCCTCTCGAGAAGCGCTTATTTATAGTCTAAACTCGACTTACCTTTCTAGTGCATAGTCATGGTGGTGCGAGGAGTTTACACTCCTTATCCCTGCTATCAATTTTATCAACATAAGGTTTAAGACGAGTACTGTTTACCTTAAAAGTGCCAAATTTGGGATAAATTACCTCGACTGTACCATATGGGAAAATACTGAGTACTGTAAGAGGGATTGCTCCGTTGGGTTCAGAAGTGGCAATGCGAGGGTCTGCTACATCTAGTAGTACTTTGTCTTCAACCTTAAGTTGATTTGGTGCGACATTGAGCTCATCATGGCGTGGTTTTGGTTTATCATGTGTCCTCGATTTATGTGTCCGCCATTCATCTAGTTCCTTGATTTGTAGTCTTCGTTCTTCATAGACAAGTCTTTGGTTGTTGCTTGAACATTGCTCATGTAGGTTTTTCGAACTTATTTCCTGCAAAGTAGGTTGCACCACATGGTTAGTTTTAGTAGAATGATTTATACGACCACCTTCAATTTTTGATGTGTTACCCGTATTACGAGCTTGAAGGGTGATTGTTTCGTCTCCCACACGAAGTGTGAGTTCACTTGTGCCAACATCAATTATTGTTTTAGCAGTTGCTAAAAAGGGCCTCCCTAAAATTAAAGGAATGTTACGATCCTCCTCTATGTCTAGAACAACGAAATCAACTGGGAATATAAATTTGTCAATTTTAATGAGTACATCTTCAATAATCCCCCTAGGAAATCTTATTATTTTATCGCCTAATTGAATACTCATCCTAGTTTGTTTGGGTTTCCCAAGACCTAGTTGCTTAAACATTTTGTAGGGCATAACATTGATACTAGCCCCTAAATCAGCCAAAGCATTATTAACATCTAGGCTACCAATTAAATAGGGAATCATAAAACTCCCTGGATCTTTTAATTTGTTGGCCAGCTTATTCTGTAGTATGGCTGAGCAAACCGCATTTAGCTCTACATGCGATGCCTCATCCAACTTCCGCTTATTTGTTAAAAGTTCCTTTAGGAATTTGACTGTGTTTGGCATCTGCAAAAGAGCTTCAATAAACGGTAAGTTAATATGTAACTTCTTTAATAATTTAAGGAATACCAAATTGTTTGTCTGTGCAGTCTCTCCTTGTTGCGTTGGGATATGGCACACGAGGTTTGTACTCTTTACTTACCGGTTTCTGGTCATTGTGGTCCACCTCACCTTTACCTTTACTTACCACAGTTTCTTGCTTCGGTTCTGGTTTAGGTGCAACTAACCCTTCCGCATCTTGAATGATAATTGTATTGAGTTACTCCCTTGGGTTAGATTCAGTGTTACTCGGCATGCTACCTTGTGGTCGTTCAGATATCAATTTCGTAAGCTAACCTATCTGAGTTTCGAGCCATTGGATCGATGCTTATTGATTCTTAAGTGCTGTCTCGGTATTGTGAAAATGAGTTTCTAACATCGAGATGAATTTTGTTAGCATTTCCTCAAGGTTCAGCTTTTTCTCTTGTTGGTCGGGTGGTTGTTGGAAGCCTAGAGGTGGTGGTCTCTGATTCCCTTGGCCTCCCCATGAGAAATTTGTGCGGTTCCTCCAACCTGCATTGTAAGTATTACTATAAGGATTATTTTGAGATTTAGGATTATTACCCATGTATTTTAATTGCTCGTTCTCCATGTTGGGGCCATAGGGTGGGTATTCTGAATTGCTTGATTCCCTTCCACTTGTTTCGCATTGCATTACTGGGTGAACCTGTGAAGAACCAAGAAAAATGTCAATTTTTCTATTCAAAAGTTCTATATGATTAAAGATCATGGTGACCAAGTCGACGTTAAAAATGCCAACTATTTTCGTTGGCTTTATCCTCATGACTTGTCACTGATAATTATTTAGTGACATCTCTTCTATAAATTCGTAAGCATCCTCAGGTTTCTTATTATTGATAGTTCCGCCAGCGGCTGCGTCGATCATCTGTCGAGTCGAACGATTCAGGCCATTGTGAAACATTTGAACCTGTAGCTAGAGTGGTAACCCATGGTGAGGGCACCTTCTCAACAGATCCTTGTATCTCTCCCATGCATCATAGAGTGTTTCTAAATCCATCTGCACAAAAGAGGAGATATCATTACGTAATTTTGCTATTTTAGCCAGTGGAAAATATTTTAATAAAAACTTTTCGGTCATTTGTTCCTAAGTAGTGATTGACCCTCGTGGTAACGAGTTCAACCATTGTTTAGCCTTATTCCTCAACAAAAAGGGAAACAACCGAAGGCGAATGGCATCATCATACAGAGTACGTGGAGCAGGATTCTGATTAGCAGTAATTGCAGGAGGTAGCAGATTTTCTTCGTTTTCAGCCATCTCCTCGGTTGTGGTTGAAGTATCGTCCTCTTGCTCTTCCTCTGTGTATCGTAAGCTTTGCCTTATTTCTCTTCAGTTTTTGCGAACTATGCGATCGATCTCACTATCAAACAGTAATGGTCCCGACGGGTTTCTTCTAGTCATGCACTATAAAAAACCTGCCAGGAACGAATAAAAGAAAAATTAGAGAAGAAAATAAAAATTTAAATTGCAAGTAAAGTAGAATGGCTAAAGTAATAAAAATGGAGTGTTCCTAATATCCTAGTTCCCCGGCAATGGTGCCGAAAACTTGGTACGTGATATTCGAGACAGGTTTTAAAAATTTATAATTAATCTTTCTTGAAACTGACTATTATCATGATGAAGGCAAGTGTACCTATCGAACAGTAGTATAGCTTTAGCAAGACCGGATTGCCGAACCCAAAGGAACAAAGAGTACTAGTAATTACTTTCCTTTTATTATCTAGCCTAAAAATTAAGGGATTTGTTTATCTAAACTACTCAACTAAACTAAGGGTGCACAGAGAGAAAATTGGGAAAAAGCTTTTCGAAAAACACGATTGATTAAGACAATACCCAAGGAAAAATCCACCTAGACTTCACTTGTTATTTGACTCTAAATCAAACGATTTATTCATTTGACTTGATCCGTAGAAATCCCTAAGTTATATTATTATCTCTCTCGAGACTACTAACGTTTAACCCTAGGTTGATTAATTGAAGTCTCTTTCTAATTATCGTCTTAGTGTTGCATTAACTCGATGTATGGATCTCCTTATTAGGTTTCACCCTAATCCAGCAAAATCTTATCACCCTATCTCTAGGCGTGCAATCAACTCCACTTAATTACGAAAAATTTACTCTTAGACAGGGTCTTTTCCTCCTCTGAGTAAGAGCATTAACTTGAATCAATATCCTGGAATATTAAAAAAAGAATTAAGAAGACATAATTAAGAACAAGTCAAATATTTATCATACAATTCAAATAATAATAACAAGATCTATCTTAGGTTTCATTTCCCTTGGGTATTTAGGGGGTTTAGTCCATAATTATAAAATAAAACATCTCAGAAGAATATTGAATACAAAACATAAAGAAAACCCAAAACCCCTGAATGGAAATTGAAAGGAGATCTTCAATCTTGATGATGAATCTGACTTTTGAGATGGACCAATCGGCTTCCCTTGAGTAATTCCTTGCTTCCTACTCTGTGTCTTCTTTCTAAGTGCCTCCTCTGATGTTTAAATAGGCTTTAGAATGCCTAAGAGCCCTCAAAAGTGGCCTTTTCTGAATAGGGCTACACTTGGGCTCGGCACGCCCGTGTGCGATTACTCCAGCCCCGTGGTCAAGGCTGTTGAATAGGCACGGGCATGTAGTCTACCCGTGTAAGTCGTGCTTTAATCTTGCCAAATGGACACGCCCGTGTGAGGAAGTCCAGGCCGTGTTGATTTCCCACGTGGGTCCATTTTCTCTATTTTCTGCCCGTTTCGCGCTTTTTTTACTCTCTTATGCTCACCTAAGTATAAAGCATGAAATTAAAGGATTAAGAGCATCGAGTTCACCAAATCTAAGGAGAAACCATCCATAAATGTGCTAAGCATGGGATAAAAATATGTAAAATTACGGTTTATCAATAAATCTAAACATGTTCTTACTCTAATCATAATTGAGCAAATGGATTGAAAGATTAATATGCCATCTATCAAGTCCAATTGGAGACATGCTTTGTCTTAAGCATTAGAGCTAATGGCTCCTAAAATATAGAGACATAGATTTGACTGACTAGATTGATAGTACATCAAACAGGTTCCAAGTAGAATAGTTCCTAGATCTATTTATTTATTTATTCACTTGTGACGTTCATAGTGTGAGATACCCTAATCCTGAGTGGATAATGAACTATGTATGTGTGACTCATATACTTAATGTAGTAAAGGCCTAAGTTCAAATAGATTAGGAACCGAAAGCTAATGCGTTGGGTATACAATTTTGATAGTATTTAGCACCATTTTACAATAGTGGAATTCATAGCCCAACTAATGGATAAATATATCCTCTCATTGACATTAGATGATAAATGAAAAGTAAACATGACCACTGGTCATTTGTCTTTGTGATAAATTACTTGATTACTATCTGATAGTAATTGACTATTCATGAAAGAAGATGTAATGGTTTCCATGAGAGAAAATAGGAAATATTAGGAGACGGATTTATCCCAAAGAGATTAAGGATATCCTATGAGGGTAACACACTTATGACAAGGTCATTAGACTTGCACTTATTAATAGCTATCGTAATAATATGTAATTAGGGACAGCTTAGTCACGATACTATAGTAGAGTGACTTCATGAATAAATAAGTTTATAATTAATGGGCGAAAAGCTAGAACTTAATTATAAATTGTTTGATCCCTAATTATATATGTTCAATTAGTCTTTTTGCTAGCTTGTTGAAATCATAAATGAATTGCATGTAGAAACAAATAAAAAAAATGAAGGAAAATGGTGAAGTTCGAGAAATGGGCCACATTCGCAAATGTATTTATTTTCTCACTAAGTATAAAAATAACTTGAGAATTAATTTAAGATTTTTGAATTATTATTTAATTAATTATAATGGGACTAGGTATGTAAGATTAATTATAATCTTACTAATGAAAAAATATTCTTTAAATAGGAAACTAAAAATAGATTAAAAAGATGGAGGTTAAATATTCTCTATTCGAGGAGAAGACTACAATATTATGTTGGAAGAATCAATTTAAAAACAACTTATTGGTGCACATTTTTTTTTCAAAATAGACCAATTGTAATGTTTATAAAAATAATTCTTATTTCATATAATTATTTAAATTCATTTAAAATAATAATTCAAAAATATAAATTATTTTTGAGTCATTTTTGATTCATGGTGAAAAAACACATTCACTACGGATAGTGATACAAGCAATTTATTTCTCTAGTTCTTCGTTACACATTTATTGATTTTGTCAATTTAATGTGAATCATCAAGGTTATACCGAGCTAGTGGAGGGGCCAACTGAAAGTCTATAATTAGGGATCAAATAATTTGTAATTAATTTTTGACTCTTCGTCTATTAATTACAACATTATTTAGTCATGAAGTCATTCCAAAAAAATTCCATGACTGAGCTCTCCCTATTATATATTATTATAAAAGTGTAACATCCCAAATTTAGCGCCATAAAATTTATAAATATATCAAAAAAATAATGAATTGGTTCAATGGCTTGTTATTAAATATGGAAGCATGAAAGTTAGTTTCAACTCTTACAAAATAAATAAATTTTTGTAAATTCCCTTGTTTTTTTATGTGTTGATATCCAAGCTTAGTAAACCTAGGTATAAATACAATTTTTTTATAAAAATAATCAGCCTTTTAATCCCTTTTCTTCTAACTTAGTCGTCCCTAACTCCCTCTCCCTCTCTTCATCTTTACTTTTTTTTTCCCTTTTTCCTCCATTGTTGTCGTTGCCTACACCTCCCCTTTTACCATCGTCTTCATCTTCTTTCTGCATCAAGATTGTGCACCATCTCCTTTAGTATATTCTTTATCTATTGCTAACTTTTTTCCTCAATAAAATCAACCAAAAATCTAAACTTTTTAACTCCAAGATCGATCCCAAACATCGCCTAGGAAGTGCCATTGCCATTTCTTTCAACTAGTTTGTGAAAGGTTTCATTTCTCTTTAATTTTTTAATTAATCTTGTCCATTAAACACCTAAATTTCTAGATCTAGAACTTATGGGATTTTAAATGTTTTGAAGGTATTTTTCCAGATTGTAATGAGGTTTGTAACACCCCTTACCTGTATTTAATGCCAGAACAAGGTACGAGGCATTACTGGACTTACATCACAAACAATCATATAGTTCCAGTTATAAATTTACGTCCAAATTAAAACCATTCACATTTAATCATAGGGTCCCCAATACGAGCCAACGAGGCCCAAAACATGCTTTGGAAGTGGTTCGGGACTAAATCGACAACTCAGGGAAATTATACAAAACTTAGAAAATTTTTTCTATAAACAGGGGTCACACGCTCGTGTAGTTTGGGACACGCCCGTGTGGGCAAGCATTGTGGTCACACACGCCCGTGTCCCGACCTTGTGTAACTTTCTAACTTGTAACTCATGAACAAATTGAGATCACACGGACAAGTCACACGCCCGTGTGCTAAGTGTGTGGTTAATTAATTTAATTTGAATTAGGTGCAGGTTTCACACGGCTAAGACACACACCAATTTTCTAGGCTGTGTGACACACACGGCTAAGACACATGCCCGTGTCTCTACCCATGTGCCCAATTTTGAGAATTGTGTTTGTCAAAATTAAGGTGTAGGGGACACACGGCCGGAACACATAACGGCCTAGACACACGTCCATGTGTCTACCCATGTGGACAAAATAAAGCCATTTCCTAGCTTTATTTCTCACCCAAAATCACCCAAAAACCTACACATGAAACAATCAACCAATTCCAACCATTTCAAGCATTCAAATTTGACAATTTCCATCGTTCATCAAGGCATACAATTTTATGCATACATGGTTACAAACTCATCTTAACTTAACTTAGGCATTAACAACATTTTATCACATGAACTTAGCATAACACATGTGTTTATAAATATATATCATAATAGTTTACTAAATCATACCCAAAATGAACCATCACTAGCCATCACAATGGCTAGGTTACAAAATAACATTTCAAGCCACCATTGGCCAAGTTGTCCTATACATGCCATTATACCAAAATTATTTTACTATATATACCCAAGATAGCTAGCTGATAGTGTCACGATGCTCCTACGATCCTTCAACCTTTGCGATCTTCCAAGCACTATAAAACAAGGGAAAAATAAATGGAGTAAGCATTACATGCTTAGTAAGTTCATATAACAGAAACTAAACTTACCAATCTTGTTTAATAAATTTAAGCATACATATAATGTTTTCCATCCATTTGACTAAATTTCCTAAACATATACATTCAATCAAACTTGTTAGTCACCAAAATATTCATGTCAACCAAGTAACATAGATGAGCTCATGAAGCAATATTCTTTCTAGTCATTACCATTTCATCTCAAGGTTTTCATGCCAAGTCAAGAGTTATATGTCCTTTGAATTGTTGAATTCTAATGAATGCTCAAGTAGTACACTCGAAGTGCACGATTTAACAATCCGTCAATTTCTTATTCAGGGATACCCTTTAGGGCACTTAACCAAGAAACACTCTCTCGAGCCACATACTGTTTAATAGGATTACCAATGCAGGTTAAATCCTTTATATAGTTTATGCTCAGAGGAGCTCGATTAGGATTACCAGTCCAGGCTAAACCTTAATCATAACGTATGCTTGAGAGGTATGATATCGGGATTACCCGTTCGGTCTTAATCCTTTCTATAACAAGATCAATGGGATTACTCGTCTGAGCTAAATCCCGTCCGCAACAAATGCATAACCTTATTAGTTCTGAGAAAGTTCACACAATCATCGGAATTCAATGTTCAATTGGGACTAACCCTTTATCTTCATTTCAAGCATGTATAAATTTTCCATCATAACATACAAGTAAGGCACATTATATAAATCACATTACATACGATAAAACATTCAATTTACATAATTACATATCCGATTAAGTTACATGAACTTACCTTGACACTTGTTCACGTAAAAGTCTACTAATTCAAAATCTTTTCTTTTCCTCGATCTAGCCTTGAGTTTGTGTTTTCTGGATAATCGAGCTTGAAAGCTTGGCCAAACCCTAGCTATGTCTCCCTTGTGAATTTTGGCTACGGGGACTAATTTGAGGAAGATAACATCTTTTATTTTAGTTATTTTGTTTTTATTTACCCAATTACCTATTCTCCCTTCACTTAAACTTTGAAATTTTTACCTAACCATGTCCTTTTTTGTCCATCTTAAGATATAATGGTGTAATTACCATTTAAGAGCCTCCAATTTAGAATTTCATAAAAATTGGACACCTTTAATTTATAGAATTCAAGTTTTTTACCTATTGCAATTTAGTCCTCCTAGAAAAATTGGACACTCAATCAATAAAATTTCTTCACGAAATTTTCACACAATTATCCTATCATACTGTAGGCCTTAAAGAAATAAAAAAATAAATATTTTTACTTCGGATTTGTGGTCTCGAAACAACTGTTCCAATTTCACTAAAAATGGGTTGTTACAACTCTCCCCCCTTTAGGCATTTTCGTCCTCAAAAACCTTACCAGTAAAAAGATTCGGGTATTGCTTCCTCATTGTAACAACTCATTTTTAGGGTTAATCAGATTAATGATTTTGGGACCACATATTTGACGTCAAAAAAATTATTTTATTATTATTTTAATTTTTACAGTATGATATTAGAGTTGTGTGAAAATTTCGTGAAGAAATTTTACCGTTTGAGTGGTTAATTAGGTAAAAAGGACTAAATCGCGTAAAGCATAAAAGTTGCGTTCTATAAGCTAAAGGTGTCTAATAGCTATAGAACATTAAATTAAATGTCGTTATGTGTCAAATAACCCACTTGTCAGTTAGTGGATGATAGTGGAATGGTATATGGTGTAATTAATAATGTTTTTAATGGTTAATTAGGTAATTAAGTAAATAAATGATAAGTTAATAAAATAAAACATAAAGTCATAATATTTTCACCATTTCTCCACCGAAAATGCATGAATAAAATGGCCATGAATGAAGCTACATTTGGCCAAGCTTTGAAGATTAATTGGTGAGTGGTTTTTGCTTGGTTTTTAATAATTTCTATGTTTTTGAGATCGTTGCTTCGTAATCTAGCTAGCCCGTATCCCCGTTTTCAAAATGGTTATAGATTTTGAATGATGCCATTGTTGAATGCTTGGTTATTTATATGTTTTATGATAGTTTATTAATGTTTGATGCTAGATATACGAGTTTGATAAAGTGATTTTTGACAAAAATGCGAATTAAGGATTAAATTGAGAAAAGTGTAAAATTCATGGTTAAATGTGTGAATTAACTAAAAATATGGGCTGCTAGTAGCATGGGCTTGTCCTTAATTGCATGAATTTGCATTTTATGTGATAAGGACTAAATTGTAAAAATGTAAAATAATAGGGGTAAAGTGTAAATTTGCAAAAAAGTGTAAATTGTGTTAAATTGAATGAATTAATGATTAAATAAGGAAATTTTTATTATTATATAGATTGAGAAAATTGACATTTGGATTTAGAACGGGGGAAAACAAAGTTTCAAACTAGTCGATCCAATTGGTCGTTACAGCGAACGAGGTAAGTTCGTATGCTAATAAACATATTTAAATTGTGTTATAAATGATTATTTATTATTGAATTGAATTGAAAGCTGAATGGTCATGATTACGAGTCGTGGTCGACAGAGTTACGACATCTGAAAGTCCCGTACGAACCTTAGGAATAGTAAAAGATACTAATGTCATGACATTAGGATCACCAAGATAAGGTTACATGTAAGACTATGTCTGGGATATTGACATTGTTTTGTGATTATGTGTAAGACCATATCTGGGACATTGGCATCATTATGCGATTACATGTAAGACCATGTCTGGGACATTGGCATCATTAATCAATTTCATGTAAGACCCTGTTTGGGACAGTGGCATCGATATGTTATAACATGTAAGACCATATCTTGGGTATGGCATTGTATGAGCTATATGTGATTGTTGATTATCTTTAACGACTCTGAATGGTTCAACGGGCAAACTCAAGACAAGAATGAAAGTACAATAAATTAAGTGATACAAGTACGTATAGAACCAATGTGAGAATCAAATGAAGGTAATTTGGCAAATTCTTAGTGTATCATATATATGAAATGAGAAAGATTTATGTATAAGTATGTTTCATGCCAAAATGTGTTTATTTGGATATAATGAGGTATGAATTTAATGATATGTGAGATATGAGTTATAGTTGTTTTAACTGTAACACCCCGAACCCGAGACCGACACCGGAGTCGGACACGAGATGTTAACAAACTTTGAAATTTTTTTTTCCAGACACTGCCCAGTCTGAGTACTAGTCGCTTCAAAAATCATATCTTGAGTTTCACAACTCGAAAATCAGTTTTGTGATTTTTCCCTGAAACTAGACTCATGTCCCCATCTATGTATTTTTTTCTAGAATTTTTGGTCGGGCCAATTAGTACAGTTTATTAGTCAAAGTCTCCCATGTTACAGGGGTCGACTACACTGACCTTTACCCCTTACGACTTGGATATCTCTCCTCACAGAGCTTCAATACTGATGCCGTTTGTTTCTATGGAAACTAGACTCAGAGAGGAATCCATACATATATGGTATGACCCCTAATTATCTCTGGTCAATTTATAGTGAATTTCCAAAGTCGGAACAGGGAATCCAGAAACTGTTCTGGCCCTGTTCCACAAGAACCCGAATATCTCTTACTGTACTGTTCCTATGATTGTTTCGTTACTTCCATATAAAAGTAGATTCATCAAGGTTCGATTACATAATTTATTCACTATTTAATTCCACTCCTACGAATGCTTGTGATTTTTCCAATCCACACCACTGCTGCTATCAGCTTCTGTTTTCAAGTAAACCTTACCTAATTTGGGGTTTCATGGACCAACTAGGGCCTTGTCATACATAAGCCCACATATGATCATACTTAGCCATTCCAGTGGCTGATCATTTGCTCAATACTTCCATTCCAACTATAGTTACATCATGAAACCATCTATACATTCATAAACACGAATGGTCTAATGCCATACTCCACTTCTACAAGCCATTTTCGCATGGCTGAACACTTATACATTTCATAAAGTACTCGAAAAACAACAATGGGTAGTCCTATACATGCCATATCAAGATTCAACCAAAATAGTACCCAAAAGAGCCTTTGATAGTGTGGGCGACTTCGACTTCAAGATCCCGAGTCCGATAGCTGGAGAACCAAAAATCTATAAAACAGAGGAGCAATGTAACGAGTAAGCAATTTATGCTTAGTAAGTTTTGAGCAAGGAATTCCAGCATAAACAAAGAATAACACACATTTAGCTAAACGGAATATTTCATAATACGCAATTTACCGATATTAAACTTGCTTCACAACATTAACAACCCTTATGCACATACACAATAGACTAACTTAGCCGAGGGCCGATAGCTCGTTTATCAACTGAGCGAACATTTATTTGTAAGGGCTCGATTAAATTCAACACATACGTAACATATCCCCATATTGGGATGTTTTTCGAGTATCCGCTGGAATTTTACAGCAAGCTCATTCATTACCAAATCACGTACCTTCGGGATTTAACCGGATATAGCTCCTCGTTCAAATGCCTTCGGGACATAGCCCGGTTTTAGTAACTCACACAATGCCTTCGGGACTTAACCCGGATTTAATAACTCGCACGAATGCCTTCGGGACTTAACCCGGATTTAGTATCTCGCACAAAGGCCTTCGGATCTTAATCCGGATGTATTCACTTAGCACAAAGCCTTCGGGACTTAGCCCGGACAGCATTCAATTAATCATGCACATCTAACAATAATTCATGGCACATTCATATTTCATTTTCGTTTACGAAACTCAAACACAAGGAACATATTGTCCTTGCACATTCGGCTCAATAGCCACACATAGAGCATGATTTAATCACATCGAAATTTAAGCTCTCTTACTCAAGAACTTACCTCGGGTGTTGTCGAACGATTCCGCTAGCTATTCAACCACTTTTTCCTTCCCTTTATCGGTTTTATTTCCCCTTTGCTCTTGAGCTTAATCAAACAAATAAATTGATTTCATCATTTAGGCATCAAAAGATGAACACAAGGCACTTAGCCCATATTTATACATTAGACATTAAAGTCTCATACATGCAAAAATCATGCATCAACACAACATATTAGCTAATTTCTTTCCCCTTGGCCGAATATGCATGTCCATTTTTGGGGTCGATTTCAACACTTAATACACACATATACACACTAGTAAAGCATCCTCCCCCTTTTCATCGATTTAACATATGCATTGCTCATCAACATGCAAAGTTACATTCGGCCTTAGCACACATCTTGCTAGCCGATTCTTCTCCATTTAGCAACCAATGCACACATGTGCCCACACAAAAATGCTAAAAAGGAGGTTCAAGAATCATCAAGCCATCATCACATGCATCATTAACAAGCTTCATATTTTGCATGCAATGGCATTAACACAACCTCCACCTAGGCCGAATCTTAACTCATCCTCATGCCTCATCACCACAACATCAAACACCAACCAAGAATGATGCATCCATGGTCAAGTGCCAATTCCATCACATAGCAAGATTTAGACCATGGGCCAAGTAGAACTCAAGCTAACAACTAAAACATGCATGCATCTCATGGAACATCATCAAACATACCTTAGCCTAGCTACATGCATGGCCGAATCTCTTCACCTTTCTTCTTCTTTCCTCTTTAAAATTTTTGGCCAATGATGAACCAAAGGATGAGAAAATTTTTCTTTGTTTTTCTTTCTAATTTAGGCTAAATGAAGGTGAGAAAGGATGAACACAAAATTTCTTCTTCCTTCTCTTTAGCTCACGGCAATGGGGGGAACAAACACTACACACACATTTTTTTTTCTTTTGTTTTCCATTTCTTTATTACCCATACTCCTTATTTTATTCTTCCATTAACAAAACATGTTTCATGACATGTTTTGCCCATCATTCCTTGTCATGGCCGGCCACTACTCATTAGGGGGGAAATTTGACATGCAAGTCCCCCCTTTGTCCACATGCACTAATAGGTCCTCACACATTGACCTATCACATTTTAGAATTTTCTCACATAAGTCCTATTGACTAAATTCACATGCAATCAACCAAATCGAAGCTTGAAATTTTCACACATTCATAATTACATATTCTACACAATAAGTATCACATTCAAACATTTCGGTGACTCGGTTTAGCGGTCCCGAAACCACTTCCCGTCTAGGGTCAACTTTGGGCTGTCACAACTCTCCCCCACTTAAGAAATTTTCGTCCCCGAAAATCTAACCGGTAAATAGGTTTGGGTATCGTTCTTTCATCGAGCTCTCGGTTTCCCAAGTAGCTTCCTCGATCCCGTGTTTGAGCCATAACACCTTTACTAGCGGAACTCTTTTGTTTCGCAACTCCTTCACTTCACGAGCTAGGATACGCATCGGTTCTTCTTCATAGCTCATGTCGACTTGAATTTCAACCTCTGATGGGCTAATTATATGCGATGGATCAGATCGATAGCTTCGAAGCATCGAAACATGAAAGACGTCATGAATCTTTTCAAGCTCCGGGGGTAAAATCAATCTATACGCAACCGGACCAACTCGTTCGGAGATTTCGTACGGCCCAATGAATCTTGGGCTCAACTTGCCCTTACGGCCGAACCTGAGTATCTTTTTCCAAGGTGAAACCTTAAGGAACACTTTGTCTCCCACCTGATACTCGATGTCTTTTCGTTTCAAATCTGCGTACGACTTCTGACGATCCGTGGCTACCTTCAGACTTTCACGGATTACCTTTACTTTCTATTCAGCATCTTTAATCAAATCAACTCCGAAAATTTTACTTTCACCGAGCTCGGTCCAAAACAATGGTGTACGGCATTTACGACCGTACAAAGCCTCGTAAGGTGCCATCTTAATACTTGATTGAAAACTATTGTTGTAAGCGAATTCAATCAAAGGTAAATACCGTTCCCATGAACTACTGAACTCGAGGATGCAACATCTCAACATATCCTCAAGTATCTGAATTATCCGCTCGGATTGACCATCAGTTTGGGGGTGAAAAGCAGTGCTAAAATGCAGCTTGGTACCCAGAGCTTCTTGCAATTTCTTCCAAAATCGTGAGGTGAATCTCGGATCTCTATCCGACACGATGGAAACAGGTACCCCGTGTAATCTCACAATTTGATAAACGTACAATTCAGCTAGTTTATCCAATGAAAAATCCGTACGTACGGGGATGAAATGAGCCGACTTAGTCAGTCTATCGACAACAACCCATATCGCATCCTTCTTGCTTGCTGACAAGGGCAGTCCGGACACAAAGTCCATTGTGACTCGATCCCATTTCCACTCGGGTATCATGATCGGCTGGAGTAATCCTGAAGGCACTTGATGTTCCGCTTTCACTTGTTGACATATTAAGCATCTCGAAACAAAGTCGGAGATGTCCCGTTTCATACCATGCCACAAAAATTGACGTTTCAAATCGTTGTACATTTTCGTACTCCCCGGGTGAATTGACATTCTGCTACAATGGGCTTCGTTCAGAATCATCGAAATGAGTTCCGAATTCCTTGGAACACACAAACGATTTCTGAACCTCAAACAATCATCATCATCAATTTGAAACTCTGATTCCTCGTTCGGAAAACACTTAGCCCGTTTTGCAACCAATTCATCATCGACTTTCTGAGCTTCACGAATTTGGTGAGTCAATAATGGTTTAGCTTTTAATTCAGCTACTAACACACTGTCTGGTAGAACAGACAAATGCACGTTCATCGCTCGTAAAGCAAACAATGACTTCCGGCTTAAGGCGTCCGCAACCACATTAGCCTTTCCCGGGTGGTAATCAATGACAAGCTCGTAATCTTTCAACAACTCAAGCCAACGTCTTTGTCGCAGATTCAAGTCTCGTTGAGTCATCAAATATTTGAGACTTTTGTGATCCGAAAATACATGGCACTTCTCACCAAACAGATAATGTCGCCATATTTTTAAAGCAAACACGATGGCAGCTAGTTCGAGATCATGGGTCGGATAATTCCTCTCGTGTGGCTTCAATTGTCTCGACGCATAGGCCACGACTCGACCTTCTTGCATCAATACGCAACCCAACCCAAGTAGGGATGCGTCACTATAAATGACAAACTCTTTACCTGATTCGGGTTGCACCAAAATTGGAGCTTTAGTCAAATAAGTTTTCAGTTGGTCGAAACCTTTCTGACATTTCTCCGTCCACTCGAACTTAACATCCTTTTGAAGTAGCTTCGTCATTGGTGTGGCTATCATCGAGAAACCTTTCACAAATCGTCGGTAATAACCGGCGAGCCCCAAAAAGCTCCGAACTTCAGTAACATTTCTCGGAGGTTTCCACTCAAGTATGGCTGAAATTTTGTTCGGGTCAACTCGAATACCCGACGCGGATACCACATGACCCAAGAAGCTAACCTCTCTTAACCAGAACTCACACTTACTGAACTTAGCATATAACTGCTTATCCCGCAAAATTTGCAGCACTAGCCTCAGATGCTCAGCATGTTCGGTCTCGTCTCTTGAATAGACCAAAATGTCATCAATGAACACCACTACGAACCGATCCAAATACGGTCTGAAGATCCGATTCATCAAATCCATAAATACTGCAGGGGCATTAGTGAGCCCAAACGGCATCACTAAGAATTCGTAGTGACCATATCTCGTTCTGAAGGCAGTTTTGGGAATATCTGAATCTCGGATTCGCAACTGATAATAGCCCGATCTCAAATCTATTTTTGAGAACACTGAGGCTCCCTTCAGTTGGTTGAACAAATCATCGATGCGCGGCGACGGATATTTGTTCTTTATCGTCACTTTATTCAGCTGACGATAGTCAATGCACAACCTCATGGTTCCGTCCTTCTTTTTCACGAACAATACTGGTGCACCCCAAGGTGAGAAACTTGGTCGAGCGAAACCTCTATCCGTCAGTTCTTGCAACTGAGCTTTCAACTCCTTTAACTCGGTTGGTGCCATACGATACGGAGCTATCGAAATCGGCGTAGTCCCAGGTACAAGCTCAATACCAAACTCTACCTCCCGAATAGGTGGTAAACCCGGTAATTCTTCCAGAAAAACATCCAGGTATTCACAAACCACCGGCACAGATTCGGGTTTCTTTTCTAATTCTTTGTCATCAAGCACATATGCAAGGTATGCTTCGCACCCTTTTCTTACATATTTCTGTGCCAACATTGCTGATATTACAGCTGGCATCCCCTCCAAGTTCGCAGACTCAATTCGGACTACTTCGTTATTTGCGCACCTCAAATCAATAGTCTTGCTCTTGCAATTCACAATCGCATCATGCGCGGTCAACCAATCCAACCCAAGGATAACATCAAATTCATCAAACGGCAAAAGCATCAAGTCCGCCAGAAAACAGGAACCTCGAATTTCCAGGGGACATTTCTTACACACTTTGTCGACAAGCACGTAACGGCCCAAGGGATTTGACACCCGAATTACGAACTCAGTAGACTCAATAGGTAAAGTCTTACTGGATGCTAAGGTTTCACATATGTAAGAATGAGTAGAACCGGGGTCAATCAAAGCAATTACATCAGTATCAAAGAGAGTGAATGTACCGGTAATAACATCAGGCGAAGAAGCATCCTCGCGGGCACGTATAGCATAAGCTCTAGCAGGCGCACGGGCTTCGGATCTGGTTATATCATCTCTAGATCCTCTCTGACCACCACTAGCATTGCCCATATTTCCATATGGTCTACCTCGAGCAGCGGTAGCACCCGGTCTCCCACTCTGATTTGCATTCTGTCCCGACAACCTCGGGCAATCTTTAATGAAGTGGTCAATTGATCCGCATTTGTAACAGGAGCGGTCAGGAAATCTACAACTCCCCGAATGCCATTTACCGCAATATCGGCATTTCGTCCTGTCTCGACGTTCATTCCCAACACTGGCGACCGAAGTGCCTCGTGTACCCACAGGGGGTCGATCACGATCTCTTCCAAAAAGGCCCGAAGTGCCTCTAAACTGGCCCGCATCATCTCAAAATCTCTTCGATGTCTGTTGAAGAGACCTTCCCGAGGATCTTTTACGAAACTCTCCAGTTCCCTCATCAACTCTTTGCTTTTCTTTTCTAAGCTCTTCGGCTTTACAAGCTCGTTCAACAAGTACCACGAACTCTCGTATTTCAAGAACGCCAACGAACATTTTTATATCTTCATTCAGCCCATCCTCGAAGCGTTTACACATAATAGCTTCGGACGAAACACATTCCCGAGCGTATTTGCTAAGTCTAACAAATTTTCGCTCGTAATCAGTAACCGACATGGAGCCTTGCTTAAGCTCAAGAAATTCCTTCCGTTTTTGATCAACAAATCTCTGACTGATATACTTTTTCCGAAACTCAGTTTGGAAAAACTCCCAAGTTACTTGCTCTCGGGGCACAATAGAAGTCAGAGTACTCCACCAATAGTAGGCAGAATCACGTAGCAAGGAGATAGCACACTTTAGGCATTCATCGGGTGTACAAGATAGCTCATCGAGTACCCGGATAGTGTTGTCCAGCCAAAATTCAGCTTGCTCGGCATCATCGCTATCCATAGCCTTAAATTCAGTAGCCCCATGTTTTCGGATTCTGTCAACTGGGGGCTTATTTGACCTTATTTGGTCAGTTACCGGTGGTATTGTAGGTGCGGGGGTAGTATTTGTCGGGAATGGAGGTTGTGGAACAGCCATATTAGTTCGAATGTATTGGTTAAACCAATCATTCATCACGCTATAGAATGCTTGTCTAGCTTCATCATTCGGATTACTAGCATTAGGTTGAGAGTCCGCCGGCACTGTCCCTTGTGCCGGAGCAGGCGCTACACTCTCAAGATCATCAGCTACCTCTCGGTCACGATCGGGATCCATTACTATAAATAAACACATTTACAATCGTCAGAAATCACCACACTATCAAGCAATCACATAAAATGGCATGTATAGCTAGACCCAACACATTACGGTAGTCCTAGAATCGACTAAACCGTAGCTCTGATACCAATAAAATGTAACACCCCGAACCCGAGACCGACACCGGAGTCGGACACGAGATGTTAACAAACTTTGAAAATTTTTTTCCAGACACTGCCCAGTCTGAGTACTAGTCGCTTCAAAAATCATATCTTGAGTTTCACAACTCGAAAATCAGTTTTGTGATTTTTCCCTGAAACTAGACTCATGTCCCCACCTATGTATTGTTTTCTAGAATTTTTGGTCGGGCCAATTAGTACAGTTTATTAGTCAAAGTCTCCCATGTTACAGGGGTCGACTACACTGACCTTTACCCCTTACGACTTGGATATCTCTCCGCACAGAGCTTCAATACTGATGCCGTTTGTTTCTATGGAAACTAGACTCAGAGAGGAATCCATACATATATGGTATGACCCCTAATTATCTCTGGTCAATTTATAGTGAATTTCCAAAGTCGGAACAGGGAATCCAGAAACTGTTCTGGCCCTGTTCCACAAGAACCCGAATATCTCTTACTGTATTGTTCCTATGATTGTTTCGTTACTTCCATATGAAAGTAGATTCATCAAGGTTCGATTACATAATTTATTCACTATTTAATTCTACTCCTACGAATTCTTGTGATTTTTCCAATCCACACCACTGCTGCTATCAGCTTCTGTTTTCAAGTAAACCTTACCTAATTTGGGGTTTCATGGACCAACTAGGGCCTTGTCATACATAAGCCCACATATGATCATACTTAGCCATTCCAGTGGCTGATCATTTGCTCAACACTTCCATTCCAACTATAGTTACATCATGAAACCATCTATACATTCATAAACACGAATGGTCTAATGCCATACTCCACTTCTACAAGCCATTTTCGCATGGCTGAACACTTATACATTTCATAAAGTACTCGAAAAACAACAATGGGTAGTCCTATACATGCCATATCAAGATTCAACCAAAATAGTACCCAAAAGAGCCTTTGATAGTGTGGGCGACTTCGACTTCAAGATCCCGAGTCCGATAGCTGGAGAACCAAAAATCTATAAAACAGAGGAGCAATGTAACGAGTAAGCAATTTATGCTTAGTAAGTTTTGAGCAAGGAATTCCAGCATAAACAAAGAATAACACACATTTAGCTAAACGGAATATTTCATAATACGCAATTTACCGATATTAAACTTGCTTCACAACATTAACAACCCTTATGCACATACACAATAGACTAACTTAGCCGAGGGCCGATAGCTCGTTTATCAACTGAGCGAACATTTATTTGTAAGGGCTCGATTAAATTCAACACATACGTAACATATCCCCATATTGGGATGTTTTTCGAGTATCCGCTGGAATTTTACAGCAAGCTCATTCATTACCAAATCACGTACCTTCGGGATTTAACCGGATATAGCTCCTCGTTCAAATGCCTTCGGGACATAGCCCGATTTTAGTAACTCACACAATGCCTTCGGGACTTAACCCAGATTTAATAACTCGCACGAATGCCTTCGGGACTTAACCCGAATTTAATAACTCGTACGAATGCCTTCGGGACTTAACCCGGATTTAGTATCTCGCACAAAGGCCTTCGGATCTTAATCCGGATGTATTCACTTAGCACAAAGCCTTCGGGACTTAGCCCGGACAGCATTCAATTAATCATGCACATCTAACAATAATTCATGGCACATTCATATTTCATTTTCGTTTACGAAACTCAAACACAAGGCACATATTGTCCTTGCACATTCGGCTCAATAGCCACACATAGAGCATGATTTAATCACATCGAAATTTAAGCTCTCTTACTCAAGAACTTACCTCGGGTGTTGTCGAACGATTCCGCTAGCTATTCAACCACTTTTTCCTTCCCTTTATCGGTTTTATTTCCCCTTTGCTCTTGAGCTTAATCAAACAAATAAATTGATTTCATCATTTAGGCATCAAAAGATGAACACAAGGCACTTAGCCCATATTTATACATTAGACATTAAAGTCTCATACATGCAAAAATCATGCATCAACACAACATATTAGCTAATTTCTTTCCCCTTGGCCGAATATGCATGTCCATTTTTGGGGTCGATTTCAACATTTAATACACACATATACACACTAGTAAAGCATCCTCCCCCTTTTCATCGATTTAACATATGCATTGCTCATCAACATGCAAAGTTACATTCGGCCTTAGCACACATCTTGCTAGCCGATTCTTCTCCATTTAGCAACCAATGCACACATGTGCCCACACAAAAATGCTAAAAAGGAGGTTCAAGAATCATCAAGCCATCATCACATGCATCATTAACAAGCTTCATATTTTGCATGCAATGGCATTAACACAACCTCCACCTAGGCCGAATCTTAACTCATCCTCATGCCTCATCACCACAACATCAAACACCAACCAAGAATGATGCATCCATGGTCAAGTGCCAATTCCATCACATAGCAAGATTTAGACCATGGGCCAAGTAGAACTCAAGCTAACAACTAAAACATGCATGCATCTCATGGAACATCATCAAACATACCTTAGCCTAGCTACATGCATGGCCGAATCTCTTCACCTTTCTTCTTCTTTCCTCCTTAAAATTTTTGGCCAAGGATGAACCAAAGGATGAGAAAATTTTTCTTTGTTTTTCTTTCTAATTTAGGCTAAATGAAGGTGAGAAAGGATGAACACAAAATTTTCTTCTTCCTTCTCTTTAGCTCACGGCAATGGGGGGAACAAACACTACACACACATTTTTTTTCTTTTGTTTTCCATTTCTTTATTACCCATACTCCTTATTTTATTCTTCCATTAACAAAACATGTTTCATGACATGTTTTGCCCATCATTCCTTGTCATGGCCGGCCACTACTCATTAGGGGGGGAAATTTGACATGCAAGTCCCCCCTTTGTCCACATGCACTAATAGGTCCTCACACATTGACCTATCACATTTTAGAATTTTCTCACATAAGTCCTATTGACTAAATTCACATGCAATCAACCAAATCGAAGCTTGAAATTTTCACACATTCATAATTACATATTCTACACAATAAGTATCACATTCAAACATTTCGGTGACTCGGTTTAGCGGTCCCGAAACCACTTCCCGACTAGGGTCAACTTTGGGCTGTCACATTAACTATATATACATGGCATATAGTGTGCAAACTACTGTTATTTGATGATGTTTCACATAATTCACTTCACTAAAGAAAAGGAGATGGAAATTGAAATGTATAAAGTTATATATATAATTGCTTATGCATAAGAAGATGTGAATGAATTGATAAGAAGTATTCAAATCGTTTGTGTTTTGAATGAATAAACTCATGAAAATCTTGATCATCTGTGTGCATGAATTCAAGATTGAATGGTGAAATCATATGAATTATATCATGTTTTGAGTAATTGTTTAAAATGTGGTTATTTAATAATACGAGTTTATTACCATACATGCTTACTAAGCTTTATAGCTTACTTTATGTTATTTTTCTATGTTTTATAGTGATTCAGACATTCGCTCAGGTTGGAAGTAGGCAAAGATCGCATCACACTATTCGGTTTTTATTTCGATATTTTTACACTTATGATTTGGTTATATGGCAAGTATACGCTTGAGTCTTTTTTATAAAGGTTTTGGTTATGTATTTTGTTATCTTATATGGCTTATTAATGACTTATGTTTGATGTGTAATTTGCCTTGTTTAATGGCATAATATGGTAAGCTTTGGTATAATTTAAGATGATGTTTGGATGTCATTTTGGTTTAGTAAATGTTTGATGATTTGGGTTGTGTCTAAATGTGGATATTAGCTAAAGTATCAATTTGATTTGGCATGTTTTTGGTTGTGGAATTTTGGTAGTGAAAAGGATGATGTATAAATGGCATGAAATGTGTATGAAATAGCATGTTTTGGTTGCCTATTAATGTATTGAAATGGTGCCAAATTTGGTTATTTTGTGTGCTTGGGAATAGGGTGGCAAATTGACTTTACAAATGACCTATTTTTGTCCACACGGACAGAGACACGGGCATGTGTCTCAGCCGTGTAAGACACACAGTCATGTTATATGGCCGTGTGTCCCTTGGGGTACCCTTTCGAATTAAGTCAATATACCCTACAGGTTTGGCACGGGCTAGACACACGAGCGTGTCTACTGGCTATGTGGGACACGCGGGATAGCACATGGGCGTGTGGCCGACCGTGTGGCCAAGTCAGTAACCTCCTTAATTTTGCCACGGCCATGGCACACGAGCGTGTCCTTGGCCGTGTGGTGCAAGTCAGTATGTGTGCCCTGTTTTCACACGGCCTGTGACACGGGCGTGTCTGATGGCCGTGTGAGACACACGGCCTGTTCACATGAGCGTGTGACCTTGAAATGTATGAAAATTTTCTATGTTTCCCAAAGTTTGTAAATGATATCGGTTTAGTCCCGAACCCTTTTCTAAGCATGATTTAAGGTCTGGTAGACCTATATAAGGGACAGTGTGATTATGAATGAATGAAATATGATGATATATGTGATCAACATATGAAATATGAATGTGAACGATGTGTATTGATCGGTAATGCCTCGTAACCTTATTCTGATGATGGATACAGGTTAAGGGTGTTACACTCATTGTATCCTCTGGTTCCCAAGTAGCCTCCTCAATACCATGTCTTTGCCAAAGAACTTTCACTAGGGCTACCTTTTTATTTCTTAACTCTTTTGTTTCCCGAGCTAAGAATTTGATTGGTTCTTCACCATATGTCATATCAGGCTGCTTTCAGGATGTCTCGAATTACTTTCTCTTTTTCTTCGGTCTCTTAGACCAAGTCAACTCTGTGTAACTTTTTCTTTCTGAGTTCTGTCCAGTATAATGGAGTTCTACATTTGCGACCATACAAGGCTTCATATGGTGCCATTTTAATACGAGATTGATAACTTTTATTATAAGCAAATTCAACAAGAGGCAAATACCTTTCTCAGTTACCTTCAAACTCAAGTACAGAACACCAAAGCATATCTTCTAAGATCTGTAATACCCATTCAGATTGACCATCTGTCTGGGGATGAAATGCAGTGCTAAAGTGTAATTGAGTACTTAGGGCTTCTTGCAATTTGCTCCAGAATTGAGATGGAAACTGAGGGTCTCTATCTGAAATAATGGAGACAAAAACTCCATGCAATCAAACTATCTCATAAACATATAACTCAGTCAATCTATCCAAGGAAAAATCCATAAGTACTGGCATAAAGTGTGCAGACTTTGTCAACCGATCAACAATTACCCAATTGACATCTTTCTTCTTTGGAGATAAGGGAAATCCTGTTACAAAGTCCATGATAATTCTTTCACATTTCCAATTCTGATATTGTAACCGGCTGCAATAGTCTAGAATGCAACTGATGTTCACCTTTTACTTGCTGACATATCAAGATTTTAGATACAAACTCAAAAATATCTCATTTCATTCCCAGCCACCAGTACATCTTTTTCAGATCGTTATACATTTTATTACTACCAGGATGAATAGACATGTTACCATTATGAGCTTCATTCAATATCTTTTGTACTAGTTTAAAACCTTTCGGTACACATACTCTATCTTTGAATAACAAACAACCATCAGTCCCGATCTGAAATTCTGAATCAGGAGTCGATTCACTCTGTACCCGTCTTGCTTGCAACTTGCTATCATTTTTCTAAGCTTCAAAAATTTGGTGTAAAAACATTGGTCTAGCCTTTAACTCAGCTATGATTGAGCCATCATCAGACAACGACAATTAAGTGTTCATTGCTCACGGGGCATACAGGGATTTTCTGCTCAAGGCATTAGCCACTACATTAGCTTTCCTCGAATGGTAGTCAATAACAAGATCATAATCTTTCAGCAATTTAAGCCATCTATGCTGTCTCAAATTTAAATATTTCTGTGACATCAAATATTTCAGACTTTTTTTTTCTGTGAATATGTGACATTTTTCACCAAACAAGTAATGCTGCCTGATTTTTAATGCAAACACCATGGTTGCCAATTCAAGATCATGTGTCGGGTAGTACTTTTCATGTGGCTTTAGCTGCCTTGAAGCATAAGCTACTACTTTACTATCTTACATCAAAACATAGCCTAAACCATCCAATGACGCATCACTATAGACTACAAATTCCTTACCCTATTTTGGCTGAACCAACACCGGAGCTTCTGTTAGTAAAGCTTTTAATCTATCAAAACTTTGTTGACATTTATCAGTCCACTCAAATTTCACATCTTTCTGCAACAATCGGGTCACTGAAGAAGCTATCATCGAAAAACTTTTTACAAATCTCCGATAATAAGCAGCTTCTCCCAGAAAACTTTGGACTTCAGACACATTCATCTGTGGCTTCCAATTGATAATGGCTAAAATTTTATTCAGGTTTACTCAGACACCTTCAGCAGATACTACATGCCTAAGGAAGCTAACTTCCCTTAGTCAAAATTCACATTTACTGAATTTGGCGTACAGTTGTTTCTTTCGCAGAGTTTGCAACATTATTCTCAAATGCTCAGTATGCTCATTTTTGTTCCAAAAGTAAACCAAAATATCATCTATAAATACCACCACAAACCTGTCTAAATACGGGCTGAAAATTCTGTTCATCAAGTCCATAAACACTGTAGCTGCATTTGTCAAACCAAATGGCATCACAAGAAACTCATAGTGTCCATACCTGGTTCTAAAAGTTGTCTTCGGCACGTTTGATTCTTTTACTTGTTGTTGATAATATCTAGAACGAAGGTCAATATTTGAAAATACAGTAGCACACTTTAACTGGTCAAACAAGTCATCAATACGAGGCAATGTATACTTGTTCTTCATTGTAACTTTGTTGAGTTGTCTGTAATCAATACATAGCCTCAACGGTCCATCCTTCTTCTTTATAAATAAAATCGGCGCACCCCAAGGTGAGAAACTAGGTCGGGCAAAACCTCTGTCAATCAATTCTTGCAACTGTACTTTTAGCTCTTTCAACTCAGCAGAAGCTATTCTGTAAGGTGCTATGGATATTGGTGTCATTCCCAAAACAAGGTCTATAGAGAATTCCACTTCTCTATTCGGTGGTAAACCAGGTAATTCTTCTAGGAATACATCAGGAAATTCATATACTACTGGCACTGATTGACTCTTTGACTCAGTTACTTTTGTATCCATCACATATGCAAGATAAGCATCATACCCTTTTCTAACATATTTCTGTGCTGATATTGCTGAAATCACATTAGGTAACCGATCCAGTTTATCAGATTCAACATGAAGCAATTCACCATTCTGACATTTCAATACAATATATTTCTATTTACAATTCACCACTGCATCATACCTGGTTAATCAATCCATTCCCAAGATCACATCAAACTTATCAAATGGCAATAACATCAAGTCAGCTAAAAACAATAACCTTTTACCACCAACGAACAGTTCTTACAAACTTTGTCCATTATAACACACTGGCCCAAGGGATTTGAAACTTTAACCATAAATTCAGTGAATTCAACAGGTAAATTTTCAATAGACACTAGGTTCCTGCATATATATGAATGTGTGGAACCAGGGTCAATCAATGCAGTAATATTAGTATCAAGTAGAGAAAATGTATCAGTAATGACATCTAGCGCAGAGGCATCTTTTCTAGCATAAATGGCATATGTCCTCGCAGGTGCTCGTGCCTCAGATATAACTACCGTATCCTTGGTAGTACCTTGACTACCACCAACATTACGGGGATAATGGGGTGGTCTGCCTCTCACAACAGGATTGCTTGGCTTTAGAGCTAGATCTATCTCCTTTTCAACTCTTCTGGGATAATCCTTGAGAAAATGGTCAAGTAAACCACATTCGAAACAAGCTCCACTTCTAGACCGACATTTCCCATGATGAAACTTGTTGCAATGTTTACATTTCGGTTTGGGATTACCAACACTACCCACACTAGTCACAGATGGAGTTGAAGACCTTGAGTTAGATCGTTGAGAGCCCCGTTCTCTTCTAGAGTATCCTGTAGAAGTGGTCACATGATTATAATACTTCTTTAATTTCTTAGAAGCAAATGATTGTGACTTACTCATAGCTCCTTTTCCAGAATTCTGAGCCTCTCTTTCAGCTTGTTTCTTTTCATTACTCAGTTCCTTAGCTTTGTGTGCTTAGTCGGCTAACGTCACAAATTCCCTTATCTCTAGAATCCCAATCAATAACTTGATATCTTCATTTAGGTCCTGTAACACCCCTATCCCGTAACCGTTGTCGGAATAGGAAAGGGGTATTACCAGACTTGTAACTCATGTCAGAACAGTAAAATTTTTAACTTTTTCTTGAAATAAAGATCATTCATCTAGATAAATGCTAAACACAGCCAGGGATAAAATTAAACTTCTATAAGTACACATTCAAAAGATGCCATTTTTGCATGGCTTATATACATTAACTAGAATATTATTCCGCTACTAGTTTATTCTATACATGCCATAAAATAATCCAAAACATAGCAGTACCAAACAGTGGATAGTGATAGTGCGACGAGTTGTTGACGATCCCCGAGCAAAGGCCAAATTTGATAATCTATAAAATAGAGAAACGTAACAACAGAGTAAGCTCTCAAGGCTTAGTAAGTCTTAAGTAAAACAATTAACTTTGCTGGATTAAATACATTTATAACTTACACAAAATCCAAGTGAAGTCTCAATGGGCTTAATAAGCCTACACAAGTACATAATTCATACCTGGCCAACTTAATGTGCTGATCATCTGTAATTGTTGATTTATTACTAAGTCGCTTAAGATTAGGCCTTACACAAATCACGTTTTGAAATGTCAAGATATATCACCATTCAGCCAAATAGATTAAACCCTATGTATGCACATGTAATTCATCTATTTCATCCAAATTTAAGAGTATATACCCCTTCGCATTTAAAAACATCCATGCTACTTTTAGTTTAATCAGTCGAACTAAAACATAACACTATAATCACATTCGGTTTCCATATTTGGAAGCACATATTCATGTTTTCATCTTACGTAAACAATTTGGTAGAGTCAATACTCGTTGAATATAACTTATAACCATCTCATAAGTGATTCCCCAAGTACATTTGTAATACAAACGAAATCGAGTTCACATAGCAAGTAAGTATCACTTACCATATACTTAACCTTTGTACACTTACCGTTTCCATAGTTACCAATTACCAATTCAATCTTTCAATACCTCTAACCACTTAATCATATGCACTCATTTCGTGCACATACATAATTGTATATATGTATTTAGGAGCTTAGTTCTTTAGTTCATATTCACATACCTTCGATTTTTCCAACACGGAAACACATTAATAAGGTATCACTTCATTCGAACTTATTCGTATCTCAATATAGCTAGTCTCATTTCACAAGAGCCATTAGGCCACATCACGTAGTCAGCGAGTCTTAACCCGGATACTTTCCGAATTCCATGTATATTTAATCACATGTTACCACATTTCACACAAACTATCACCATTGTAATTCATTAACCTCATTCAAATATAAGCATATAGCATGTACCTTATCGTCATGTCATAATATCATTCGAATTTAACACATATTTATATATATATCCCTTTCAATAAACTTCCAACTAAATAAGAAAATACACACATGACTTACATTCTTCTCATGACAACCATTCGGCTAAACAACATATAAGTCACCACACCTTCAATTTATAAAACTATAAACACATATTACATATACATTGCTTACGTTTATAAAATAGCCATTAATTCAGAAATAGCTTATAAGCAACTCAATTAGTTTCATCAATGTTTACAAGAAAATCATAGATTCACTACAAGTTGTTTTCTTGAGCAACAATCATTAAATTATTTGTAACTGGAGCTACGAAACTCCAAATGAAGTGCCGGAAATTTTATCTGAACATAGACTCATATATATTCTATCCATAAAATTTTCAAGATTTTTGGTTTGGCCAATCAAAACCAAAATTTTCTTAAAGTTTCCCCTATTTCACTGTTTGACTATACTGACCACTCTTCACTACGAATCAAATTTCCCATTGTACAGATTTCAAAATATGTTCTTGTTTGTTTCATTTGAAACTAGACTCATTAAGGAGTCTAAGAATATAAATTTTATCTTATAAAAATTTTTGTACTATTTATAATGATTTTATAAAAACAGAATAGGAGATTTCAGATTCATTCTGACACTGTTACACACAACTTTAAATATCTCTCTATAGGAAATTCCTTTGCTTGCAATGTTTATTTTATAAGAAACTAGATTCATTGGTCTTTGATTACATATTTTATTCAGTCTCTAATTCCACTCCAACAATTTATGGTGATTTTCAAAAATTACGCTACTGCTGCTGTCCTAAGCAGATTATTACAATTTGCTCTTAAATTTCCAAGTCCAAACACTTAAGAACTTACCATTTGAGTTTAAAACATATCATTCTTCATTATAACTAAACTTATATGCTAGAAACTTATTTATTTCAATATGTAATTCAAGTAGAACCATTAGGTCACATTTTATTTATTATGTTCATATAAATATATATCATCGTTTATCAAATCTTAAGCTAAGTTCCATTACTCAAAGACTTACCTTAAGTCGGATGAAACGGTTCCAAACGGCTACTCAATACACTTTGTTTTGCCCTTGTTTGATTCTCCTCCTTTGGGTTCTTGAGCTTAAATAAATAAATTAACTAGTTTAATTACCTTGCTAGTTATTTATATCCCATAACATTAATAGTTTCATATCAAAAGAATCATACGGCAACATTTGATTTTTATTCACCTTATGCTTTTACTAACTTTAAGCCATTCGGCTATTGATCACCTAAGATCCAATTACTATAATTAACCCAATAAATATTTCAATAAAACACACATAAATATTATATACACGGCAACCACCCTTGTTAATTACTCATATATATTTTAATAATTTTCGTTTCATCTTACAACCATTCTTGTTCAAAACATTAGAACCTTAACTAAAACTTATAGATTGTCTCAAGGCCGAATGCATTCTTACTTCCAAAGTAACATAGTCTATGATATCACAATGTGTACCCTATATGGCCCATTATACATAATCAAATTTAACATCATCTATATATTTACTCATATGGCTGAATATACATACCCCCATATAATATCATTTTCATTTCATTTAACACTTAATTTCCACCACATAAACACTTGGCTGAATAATCCTAAACTAGCCAAACTCCACATTTGTTCATACCATCTTTTAAATTCACATATATCTATTTAGGTAGCTCATATTTTCCCCTTTTCTAATATTTCTATCCAAAACATCAAAACACTATCCTTTTTGCATTTATCCAATAATACCGTATGCACAATTTGTCACCAAAACTAAAGAAAAATCAACATATGGGTTACAATAAGAGCTTGACTACTAACTAGATCTCATAAAAATCAATAGAAATAACATGAACTCCTACCTTATTTAACCTCCAAGATAACCGAATGCCCTAGACAAATTCCTTCCTCTTTCCCTTTTGTTTCGGCTTTGCAAGAAGGTGAGGAAGATGAACACACTCTTACCTTTATTTCTTATTTTATTCATCTTTTTCTTATAAATTTATTACATCATTTGCCAATTAAAATTGTTTTTAATTTGACTTAGTGGAATAGCATCATTTCATGGCCGGCCACTACATGCTTTAAGGGTAAATTGACACGCAAACCCAAGCTTTCTCACCTCATTGTTTTTGGATCCTTACAAATTACCTACCATCTTTTCAAAATTTTTCAACTAAGTCCTTTCAAGAAAAATTTACATTCCTAAGACTAAATTGAAACTTTTAATTTTTCCTACATACACTATCACACATAAATATATGCAACAAAAATTAAAATGAATTTTTGTGACTCAGTTTTGTGGTCCCGAAACCACATTCCGACTAGGGTCTAATGAGGGATGTCACAGGTCCTCTTCAAAATGTTTACACATTTCAGCCTCAGTTGAAACCCATTCTTTGGCATACTTACTCAGTCGAACAAATTCCCGTTCATGTTTGGATCCAGTCATGTTTCATTGTTTGAGCTCCAAAAATTCTTTCTTTTTTGAATCCATGAACCTCTGACTAACATATTTCTTTCTTAATTCAGTCTGGAAGAATTCCCATGTAATATTCTCTCTCGGTACAACTAAAGTTATGGTATTCCACCAATAATAAGTCGTATCATTCGGTAGGGATACTGCACATTTCAGGCACTCGGCAGGTATGCAGGATAGTTCATCAAAAACCCGGATAGTGTTTTCTAGCAAAAAATCATCATCTGTAGTAGCCCTAAATTCTTTCGCCCCATGTTTGCAAATTTTATCTATCGGAGGTTTACCAATTCTAATAGGTTTAGCACCATGTGGTACTTTAGGAACCGGTTGAGGAGGAAGTGGGGGAGGTTGCTGTACAACGAGGTTTGTTCTTAAGTACTAGGTAAATCATTCATTCATAATTTGAAAGAAGGCTTGTTTTGCCTCATCACTTCGGCCCTCAGACGCAGGCCTTTCACTACCAGACACAAGGCGACTCTTTACACTGAAGCTGAAGCATTGCTCTTGGCTTCCTTGAATTCAGCTCTAGCTCAGTTGGATAACATTTCTATATGAAAAACACATTTAAAAATGATCAGGAGTTATCACACTATCACAATTTATATAATGGCATGTATAGCTAGACTCGTGCTTGCTACGACAAATTCGAGAATCGACTAAACCGTATGTTTGATACCACTAAATGTAACACCCCTTACTCGTATTCAATGCTGGAACAGAGTATGAGGCATTACCAAACTTACATCACAAACAATCATACAATTTCAAGTTATAAATTTGCGTCTAAATTGAAACTGTTCACATTTAATCATAGGGTCCCTAATACAAGCCAACGAGGCCCAAAACATGCTTTGGAAGTACTTCGGGACTAAATCAACAACTCAGGGAAATTATACAAAACTTAGAAATTTTTTGCTATAAACAGGGGTCACACGCTCGTGTATGCAGGTCATGTTGTCATACACGCCCGTGTCCCGACCCTGTGTAACTCTCTGACTTATAACTCATGAACAAATTGAGATCACACAGCCAACTTAAACGCCCGTGTGCTAGGCCATGTGGTTAATCATTTTAATTCAAATTAGGTTTAGGTTTCACATGGCTAAGACATACGCTCGTGTTCTAGGCCATGTGACACACACGACTGAAACACACGCCCATGTCTCTGCCCATGTGCGCAATTCTGAGCATTTTATTTCTCAAAATTAAGGTGTAGGGGACACATATTAGGAACACATGCACGCCCGTGTGTTTGCCCGTGAGGATAAAATAAAGTCATTTCCTAGCTTTATTTCTCACCTAAAATCACCTAAAAACCTGCACATGAAACACTCAACCAATCCCAACCATTTCAAGCATTCAAATTTGGCAATTTCCATCGTTCATCAAGGCATACCATTTCATGCATACATGGCTACAAACTCACCTTAACTTAACTTAGGCATTAACAACATTTGATCATATGAACTTAGATAACACATGTGTGTATAAATATATATCATAATAGCTTACTAAATCATACCTGAAATGAACCATCACTAGCCATTCCAATGGCTAGGTGACAAAATAACATTTCAAGCCACCATTGGCTAAGTTGTCCTATACATGCCATTATACCAGAATGATTCTACTGAATATACCTAAGATAGCTAGTTGATAGTGTGACGATGCTCCTACGATCCTCTAACCTTTGCCAGCTTCTGAGCACTATAAAATAGGGGAAAAATAAATGGAGTAAGAATTATATGCTTAGTAAGTTAGTATAATAGAAACTAAACTTAGCAATATTGTTTAATAAATCTAAGTATACATATCATGTTTTTCATCCATTTGGCTAAATTTCCTAAACACATACATTCAATCAAACTTGTTAGTCACCAAAATGTTCATATCAACCAAGTAACATAGATGAGCTGATCAAGCAATATTCTTTCTAATCATTACCATTTCATCTCATGGTTTTCATGCCAAGTCAAGAGTTATATGTCCTTTGAATCGTTGACTTCCAATGAATGCTCAATTTGTACACTAGAAGTGTACGATTCAACAATCTGTCATTTTCTTATTTAGGGATACCCCTTAGGGCACTTAACCAAGAAACACTCTCTCGAGCCATATATTGTTTAATAGGATTACCAGTCCAGGCTAAACCCTTTATATAATGTATGCTCAGAGGAGCTCGATTAGGATTACCAGTCAGGCTAAACCCTAATCATAATGTATGCTCGAGAGGTATGATATCGGGGTTAACCGTTAGGGCTGAATCCTTTGTATAACAAGATCAATGGGATTACTCGTGTAACAGCCCAGTTTAGACCCTAGTTGAACTAGTGTTTCGGGACAACAAATCTAAGTCAAAAAATATTTTAATGTTATTTTCCATGTTTACAGTATGTGGTTATGCATGTGTGAAAGTTTCGTATGGAAAATTGATCGTTTGTGTGCTCAATTTGATAAAAGGACTAAATCAAATAAAATACGAAAGTTATATGCTACATGAATAAGTGCCAAATTGACATGGCTTATTAATTATTAGGTCCTTATGTTGTACTTAGACCATTGATAAGGTTAATGGACATTAATGACCATCCATTATGTTTTTATTTTATGTTTAAACAAACGTTAAATAAGTAAATATGTAAATAAACCTATTATAATTAAAACAAAAGTCATATTAGCCTTATTCTCATCATTCCTAACTGAATAATAAAAAAAAGAAAATAAGGGTTTGGAGGCTTTGAAGGTTCGACCCTTGTTAATCTTGATTAAGGTATGGATTTTGTTTGGTTTTTGGTGATTTCTATGTTTTTGTGATCGTTGTTATGTGTTCTAGCTAGCCCGTGCTTGAATTTTTGAATTTGATGATGATTTTGAGATATGCCATGGATGAATCCATGAGTTTTGTGTTGTTAATTGATGAAAAATGAAAGATATATGTTGGGATAATATGTTTTGTATTGGGATTTTTGATGAATTTGAGTAATTTAGGCTAAATTGTGAAAATGAGATTTTGAAGGACTAAAATGTGAAATAAATGAAATATATGGGCTTATATGGGCTAGAGGAAAATTTGGTCTAGCATGTATAATATGAAATTTATATGTATTTTGTGATTTTATGAATTAAGGACTAAAATGTCAAAATGTGAAAGTATGAGGGCTAATTTTTAAAATTCCCTAAATATGTGTTTATGGATTGTTTTGAATGAATGTAAGATTGAATAAGTCAAATTTAAATGTGTTTAGATCAAGAACTAAAGAAAACAGAATTAGATCGGGGAAAATGAAAATAGTTGAATAGCCGTTTGTTTCCATCCATTCTAGTACGAGGTAAGTCTATATACAAATAAATGTGTTTGAATTGATTTATTCATGCTTATATGATATTTAATTATGATGAATGGTTATAGAAGCTGAATATGTGAAATTGAGAAAGTTTCGATAATGTGACGACGTCCGAAAGCCCCGTACGAACCATAGGAATAGTTAGGATACATATGTCATGACATAGGATCAGATATGTGATTTCGTGTAAGCCCATGTCTGGAATGTTGGAATTGATTTGAGATTTACGTTTAAGACCATGTCTGGGACATCGACATCGTATATGATTTCGTGTAAGACCTTGTCTAGGATAGTGGCATTGATATTTGATTACATGTAAGACCACGTCTGGGATGTTGGCATTGTATGAGCTTTTCAAGCTATCCGTGTATCCTATTTGATTTCATAGGTTCAATGGGCATTCTGAGAAATACGTGATTGAATGAATGAATAACCGAATCAGGTATGTGGAGATGTGTTCAAGAATTGTTAATGAGAAGTAAGTATATGTACAAGTGATGATATGTGATATAAGAATAAGAAAATATGCTATATTTACAAATGAATTGGGAATATGTGAAATGTATATGAACTATGTGGTTTGTGATAGTATTTGGCTATGGAAAATATGTATTTTATGATGCTTATATGCTTAAAATGATAAGTTATTTGTATATGGCTTACTAAGATTTTGAAAGCTTACTTTGTGTGTGTTTGCATTGTGTTATAGATTATCGAAGCTACTGGAAGCTCGGGGATAGTCGAGGATTATCACCACACTATCAAACTTGATTTTGGTACCCTTTGAAAATGTATATATCAAAGTATGGCATGTATAGGCTAGGATTAATGTGGTATGTTATGAGATGAATATATCATGCCATGAGATCTGGCTTGATTATGGTTGAACTTATGGTTTGATTTTGGCATATGATGTGTGATGCAAAAATGGTAAATTTGGTGCATATATATGGCCTAGTGAAATGATCTTTTTGGTAAGTTAGTTTTGTGGTTGAAATGGTTATAAATGTGATATGAATCATGTGTTCATGGTATAAGTTAGTTACATGGAATTAGTATGTTTGAGTTGGAATTATGTATGGAAATGATTAATGATATTGAAGTATGAGTGATGCTTGTTTTGGAAATGTTTTGGTTGCATATTGGGTTATGAAATGTGCTTAGTTTTATGCTTGTAGGGATGTTCCAAAATGGATGGCAAATTGGCTTTGCAAATAGCCAATTTTTGTCCACACGGGCAGAGACTCGGGTGTGTGTCTCAGCCATGTGCGACACACGATTATGTTACATGGTCGTGTGTCCCCTGGGGTAGTCCTACAATTTAAAGTTAGTCTCAAGCACAGCCTAGACACACAAGCGTGTCTGGTGGCCGTGTGTGGCACACAGCCTTGGCACATGGGCGTGTGTGGCCATTTCGAATGGTACATAGGCTAGACATACGGGTATGTGGTTAGCCGTGTGACCCAAGTTAGTTTCAACCACAGCCAAGGCACACGGGCATGTCTCCGGCCGTGTGGTATAAACTAGTATGTATGCCCTGTTCTGCCACGGCCTAGACACACAGGAGTGTCTAATGTCGTGTGAGGCACACGGCTTGATCACACGGGCGTGTGACCTCACAAATTTTGAAAATTTGTTAGGTTTCTGAGAAATTTTGTATGTGTTCAGTTTAGTCGTGACCCCTTCTTAAAACATGTTTAAGGTCTCGTTGACCTAAGAAAGGGACTTTGAAATGAAGTTTGACTATGATGCTATGATATGTGGATATTATTTTTGAATTGATTACAAAATGTTCCGATATGTCCAGTAATGCCTCATAACCCTAGTCCGACAACGGATATGGGTTAGGGGTGTTACAACTCATCCGAGCTAAATCCCGTCTGCAACAAATGCATGACCTTATCAATTTCGGGAAAGTGCATGCAATTATCGGAATTCAACATTCAATCGGGACTAACCCTTTGTCATCATTTCAAGCATGTATAAATTTTCCATCATAACATATAAGTAAGGAACATTATATAAATCATATTACATAAAATACAACATTCAATTTACATAATTACATATCCGATTAAGTTACACGAACTTACCTCGACACTTGTTCGTGTAAAAGTCAACTAATCCGAAATCTTTTCTTTTCTTCAATCTAGCCTTGAGTTTGTGTTTTCTGAATAATTGAGCTTGAAAGCTTGGCCAAACCCTAGCTATGTCTTCCTTGTGAATTTTGGCTATGGGGACTAATTTGAGGAAGATGACATCTTTTATTTTAGTTATTTTGTTTTTATTTACCCAATTACCTATTTGCCCTTCACTTAAACTTTGAAAATTTTACCTAACCATGTCCCCTTTTGTCCGTCTTAAGGTATAATGGTCTAATTACCATTTAAGGGCCTCCAATTTAGAATTTCATAACAATTGGACACCTTTAATTTATAGAATTCAAGTTTTTCACCTATTGCAATTTAGTCTTCCTAGGCAAATTGGACACTTAATCGATAAAATTTCTTAACGAAATTTTTACACAATTATTCTATCATACTGTAGCCCTTAAAGAAATAAGAAAATAAATATTTTTACTTCATATTTGTGGTCCCAAAACCACTGTTCCATTTTCATTGAAAAATGGGTTGTTAAAAGGTCTCAAACCATTTTAACATTCAACCCCAATTTCGGCCACCATAAGTGGTGGTGCATTCGCATATGTGTAAAATAAGGGCCTATTTTGTTTCTTGTATTTTGCCCAATTAATTCCAGCCTTAATTTGAGTTCTTAAATTCTACTAATCAGTTATTAAACCCATGTGAATTAGGGAAAACCGTTCTTGATTATTTAGGCAGTTAAGCATAAAATAAATTGTTGTTTCGACATAGTTGTAGGGTAAATGTTATGTATTGATTAAATGAATGAATTTAATAATTATTAGCTACTAAATTTCCAATATATTATGAAATTAGGTGCTGACCCAAACTCCCCAAATCAACCGGAAAGCCGAAGAATGATCGTACGTACAGTTCGCATCGATACAAGGTAAGGAATCAAATTAGTTGAATTCGTAAAATAGTTATTAATTTGACAATTGGTCTGAACCCATAAGTGGGTAATTGGGAGTTGGTTAAGTGGTAAATTTATTAGATTTACACTGAAATTTTGGTTTAGGATCGTATAAAGGTTTATTACGGAAAATTGAAAGATTTTAGGGTGTTGCAAGAAAGCGAAAAATAAGGTGTGGGTCCTAAACTTGTAAAATTTGTTTGATAATGATAAATGCCATGTTATATTTGATAAATTAGATTTTTGATTGGTTTGGCATTGTAGCCAAAATATTAGTTTTGTGAGTGGCTGAACTAGGTACGTTTTGAGCCTTAAAAGACTATTGTGTTGACAAAATTGCTAGTTTGACTATTTGAATATGTAATTGAAATTGTTATGCTTAATTATATTATGTGATATGAGAATGTTTGATTGAATGGTATGTAATTTTGGGATATTAGGTTTGTGCATGATTTAAGTGCATGAAAAGTTTATTATGATACATATATACGTGAAGTTCTATTGGTGCACAATGAAATTCGTAAAGTATGTGAACTGAACGATATTGATAGATATCATCTTAATGATGCTTCCTTTTTCTGAAAGTATGTGATTATTGAGGATGTATTGAACATGTCGAATAAATGTGAAAAGTATTGAAATATGATCATGTATGGATTTGTATGACATATTAAATGTGCATTGGGCTAGGATTATGTTGTTGACGGAGGAGTTCTGTTGAGTACCGGCGGCATATTAAGTCCGCATATATTTTTAGTCAGTGCACTACATTTGGAGTACTGACGGGATTGGCGATTATATCACATTATTTGTTTGGCAGTTTCACTGCATTATTGATTATTGGTGGTTTTACCACATCGAGCTTTGCTCACATACGTTGGAGTTTGGCAGACGAGTCTTAGGGAACTCATGGTGTGTAGCAGATGTTATGCGTAGGATCTCACATGTGCATTTGAAATTATTGTTGATAATATTTAATTGTGCTATTACCACCTCTATGAAATTGCCTGTATGAATGCTTAATACTTGTTTAGTCTCACACTGATCTTGTTAAGCTCACCCCATTAACTCAACTTCTCAGGTAATGATTGAACTTATGATCGTAATTAGTATGCAGACGTATGGTGGACTGCGAACTTTACTTCATCATATTATTTTAATTTAATTATATTTTTGGGTTATTTTATTATTATTCAGTTTCGAATTGTAAAGCTTTTTTAAACTGTGGTTTGGGACTGTTTGAGACTTTAGGGTTTTTCATGCATGCACAACACGCATATTTGTTATAGATACATGGTTTTTATAAATATGTTGAAATGGAATATGCATGATATATGGCTAAGTTAATAATTTGACTAGTAATGGTACATTTCCGCTGCTAAGGAGATAACAAAATGAATTTTCAAAGGTAACGTCGTCAGTAAGGTTTTACAAAAACTCGCCTAATTTGCTAATTGCGCCTAAGCATGGTTGGACTAAGTAAATGTACATTTTCCAAAGCTAAAAATAGAAACCATGATTTTATAAAAATGAGTACTTGAAGGTTTTTAACTATCGTTAGGGTAGGTTCGACACTAAGGTGTCCAATGTGGCCTTCTTGATTTGACCATAACATCTAGGCTGGGTTTGGGAGGTTATAAAAAGCTACTTTACTAAATGTTTGTCCAATGGTCTTGTCTTATATGTGTTACCCTTATTGGATATCTTTAATCTCTTTAGGATAAATCCGTTCATCCAATATGATTTGATTTTATCTTATGGTAATCATTACATCTTCTTTCATGAAAACTCAACTATTAACAAACGGTAATTAAATCATTTATGTTAAGAAAAATGGCTTGTGGTCACATTACTTTTCATCTATTATGTAATGCCAATAAGAGGATATTGTTTACCATTCATTGGGCTATGAATTCCACTATTGCAAGCAAAGCTATGTCATGCAAAAGTTGTATACCCAACGTACCAACTTTCAGATCTATTACAAATTGAACATGTCACACTCGATTTTCATTAAGGTCCTAAAATTAAGGAACGTTTGGTAGTAAATTAAAAGAGATGGTAGGTTCGACAGACTCTACCATAAAATCTAAAAATTTTAGTGGCTGAAATGTGATGCAAAATGTTCTATTTGATGTGTTCATGTATGGCTTAGAAAAATGGTAAGTTTGGAAATTTTTGGTATGAGATTTGGTCATGAGTTTAGATATTATGAAGCCATATGTTTTGATATGATTTGGTTTTATGTTTTGGCACAATTGAGTTGAGTTTATAAGCATGAAAATGATTGATAATGTTATGGCATAAATGTTGTTTGGATTGGTATGGATTTTGGCTGAAATAGTTGTACAATTATGTTTGTTTCCTTGCTTGTAGGGTAACCCAAATTGGGGTGGAAAATTGGCTATTCAAATGGCCTAGTTTTGTCGACATGGGTAGGGACATGGGTGTAATAGCCCAAAATTGGGTCTAGTTGGAACAGAGGTTTTGGGACCATAAAATCTGAGATAGAAATAATTATTTTATGATTATTTTGAGGTCTATGATATGATTGCATGATTGTGTGAAAATTTTGTGAAGAAATTCTATGCATAAAATGCTCAATTTGAAGTTAAGGACCAAATTGAATAAGTTGCAAAACTTGCATTCTAGAAGTTTCTAGTATGAAATTGCTTTGAAATATTAATTACAAGGTATTAAATAGAAATTTGACCAATTTCTAAGTGATGGAAAAAAATTGGACATAGATGAAACTTTTGAAAGTTTAGTAAGGAAGGGCATTTTGGTCATTTGGTAATTAAAAGAAATAAAAAGGAAAAATAAAGCCAAAATTGACTCATCTTTCTCATGGAGGCTGAAATTAGAATGGGGGAAGCCATGGCTAGGGTTTTCAAGCTTTCCAAGCTCAATAGTAAGTCCGTTATAACCCCGTTTTCAAGTTCTTTACGTTTTTGGAATCCCGGTAATTTAATTAAGCTTATTCTAGCAATAATTTAAGCTAGGGTTAATATTTGGAAAAATACCCATAGGTGAAATGTGTTTATTTTGCTGTTTTATAATGGAATATGGGTTTTAAATTATGTTAGACAACTTGTGCTACTCGGTTTTGAGTGAAAACGAGTAAAAGGGCTTAATCGGTAAAAATACCTAATAGTCATAAGTATATGTTAGAGTGAGAATTTGATGTTTCCATAGAAGGGAAAAGTGATCAGCATGTCATAAAACATAAGAATAAGGGATGTAGTTTAATTCCCGAGCCTAGGGGCAAAAGTGTAAATATGCAAAAGTTTAAGGGCAAAATTGTAATTTTTCCAAAGTTTGAGTTAAGGACTATTTTGAATAGTACATTAATTAAATAAGTAAAATATGATGTTTTAGATCCCGAAAAATGAGATTTGAATCTAGAATGAGAGAAAAATTGAAAATTAGGAAAGTTGGTAAAATGGCCGTTTTAGTATCGAGGTAAGTTCATATGTATAATAAGCATTAATTTATGCATGTTTCAATGTAAAATTGATATATTCATTATGATTTTCGAGATGTTGAAAGTATGTAAGTTGGTATGATAATAATACAACAATAATGCTGTAATTTATATTTGAAAGTTAAATTTAGTGAATTAATTGAATTATATTAAATTAAATGATTATGGTGCCAAGTTTATGAATTGATTTAAAAATATGTCTATGGTACATGAAGTGCATTGAATTATCATACATAAATGTGATTTCTATGATTAGGGATACTATGGGAAATTGTAAGTTCATATGATTTTTAATAGGGCAATGCGTAATTTAATGTTATTGCCTTGATATTAAACGAGATGTAAGTTTATATGTAAGTAATACATCAATATTACTTGTATTATGATATTTTATAATAATATTGGAAATATGTTTGTGGATAATTACTTGATTGGTGAAATTGTTGGAAAAGAGAGAGAAATCCCGGTTGAACCTTCGGAAAGATTGGATGATATAGATAGTATGTAGCTAGGTCACATGTATGGTGCTGAGTGCACATCATGTGTACAAGAGAGCTACAAGACATTATGATGTAGCTAGGTCGCATGGGTGATACTATGTGTACACCATGTAGACAAGAGAGCTACGGGATATATGTAGCTAGGTCTCATGCGTGGTTCTAGGTGAAGGACACCATGTAGACAAGAGAGCTACGAGATAAATTGGCTAGGTCACATGGGTGGTACTGAGTGTTCACCATGTGTACAAGAGAGCCGGACTATATGATGGGTGGAGCTATGTGCTGAAACCACCAAGTATCGAGGATTGATCTGAAGTGTTGAACGGGAGACTCTCTATGTATTGCTTTGTGAGTTTTGTGATGAATAAGTGCAAGAACTTGATTATGTGAATGATGTGTTCATTAATTGACCAGGATATGGTGAAGTTATAAACAAGTAAGTTATACATGAGGATGATTTTATGGTGACCTTGTGATCATGGGCCTATACTTGTGATGTATGAAATGTGGTGAAAATGATTTGTGATATGTATGTTAAAATGAGGTTAATACAAAGAAAGTGTGAAAGAGTGAATTAGCAATAAAACTGTTCTCGACAGTAGTAGTGATGTGATTTTGAAAAATCACCAACAATAGTATAAATTGAATCAGAGACTGAATGAGATATAAATTAAATCTTATGAGTCTATTTTCATATAAAAGAAACATAGCAAGAAAAGGAGTTCTATATTTTGAGATATTTATGTTTTTGTGAGACTGGTTCAGAATGATTACGTGATCCCCTATTCTGACTTTGGAAAATCACAAAATTTTGGATAAAAATAATTAGAGGCTTAAACTTATATTTTTAAAATCCCTAATGAGTCTATTTTCAATATAAATCAACAAAAACATTATCCAAGTTCTGTAGTGTGAGATAATTAATTTTTAGTGAAGAGAGGTCAGAACTGTCAGAAAGTGAAATAGGGGAAATTTTAATGAATAAACTGTACTAATTGGCTAAACCAAAAATTATGAAAATTTTATGGTGGAAAGATATGTGAGTCTAGTTTTAGGATAAATTTACTGATCTTAATTTGTAGCTCTGTAGCTCGAATTATAAATAAGTAAGTAACTATGACTCGTCTGGATAGTTTGATGTGAGCATTTATTAGTAAATTGTGAAATCGTACTTACAAGAATGCAATATACATTAAGGATGTGGAATGGAGAGGAGGAGGAGGAAAATAAATATATGTGGAATACATGGAAACTATGGTATATGAAATATTGATATAATGAAATAAATGATATTTGTTTATAAGAAAACAGAAAGAGAATGATATGTATCATGACATGTATATATATATATGACTAGTCTCAATGTAATTCTTGTTGGGTATGGAGTTGAATTGAAAGGTTTCAGGCAAACATGTTATTTTGCATATCTGAATTGTGGTATTTTATAAAGATATGATCTAGTTTTAAATATGAATGCTTGATGATTAAGCTGAAGATATTTTGTAAGATGATAATCTTGGTATAAATTTATAAGTGGTACTATAATAAACAAGGTAAAATGAGTATGAGAGACACATGTATGATGACATACAAATGCTATGTTTGTGGTTTAATTAAGAATATTTAATCATTAAATGAATGCCATGTTATATGCTTTTGATTTGGTATAAGTGTGTAAGAGATTAAGGTTGACCAAAGCTTGGAAAATAGCCTAGGTATATTCCACACAGGCAGAGACACAACCATGTGTCTCAGCCGTGTATGGAACACGACTTTGGGACAGAGGCGTGTGGAGTGTTAAAGTATGAAATTTTCAAGATTTTCGTAAGTTCTCGGTTTAGTCCTGAGCCCTTTCTAAAGTATGTTTTGGGCTTCGTAGACTCAAATAAGGGACTATGTGTAAGTGGATGAACGTTTTGAAATATGAATGAAATTTTATGGCCCGTATTTTAGTTTAATGTTTGTATGTTTGTCCGGTAATGCCTCGTACCTTATCCCGGCCTCGGGTGCGGGTAAGGGGTGTTACAACGAGCATGTGTCTCAGCCGTGTGTCCTCTGGGGTACCTACAATTGTAAGTCAGGCTTGAGCACGCACACGAGAGTTTGGCTAGCTGTGTGGCCCAAGTCAAATTTGACCACGGCCAAAGCACACGGGCGTGTCTTGTGGCCGTGTGAATAAGTCAGTATGTATGCCCTGTTTTGACACAATCTAGACACACAGGTGTGTCTAAAGCCGTATGAGGCACACGGCCTATTCATACGGGCATGTGACCTGTAATTGTTTGAAAAATGTTTAAATTTTAGAGAAATTTTATATATGTTCGGTTTAGTACCGACCCCTTTAAGTCTGGAAAGTACAGAATCTAGTGAGATGGTAAGCTTCTTAATCTTTATGTATTCATGGATTTGAGAAAAAGAGAAGTTAAAGATTTCTAAGATCTTTGAAAAGATTTTGCATGTTATTGGATTTTGGGTTTTATAGCTTGAGTAACTTCGATTTAATTGGTATATAGGTTGCCATGCTTAGCTTCCAAGACGAAAATGGCTTTGGCATTTGGAAAAGCTAAGCTAGCGAGGATGAAAGTTAGTAGGTGAGTTTCTATACTCCACAATTGGGGTGTTATTCTGGTTGTTTTGATGATTGTATGTTCCGCCCTAAGTTCAGTTTGAGTTTTATGGTTTTATGTGATCGTGGTTGACTGGAAACAAAAATTTATATAGACTTTTTCAACACTTTTTGAGCTTGAATCCATGCAGTTTCATAGTAAATTTGGTCGAAGTTCACACTTTAATTATAAAATAATTAATTTTCACTTAAATTATTAAAATATTTAATTTTAATTATTTAATAATAAATTTTCACAAATTTGATTTATTTTCGACAGTTTTGCACAAAAGGTGAAAATTGGCTCAGAAAACACCTCAAAAGGCTTGAACTGTTGGGGAATTTTTGCATCAAGTGAACAAAGAGTAAGCCTGTGTAACAACTCTTTTTCAGTTGAATCAGAATAGTGGTTTCGGGACCACAAATCTGAGTCATAAAGAAAATTTATTTTAATATTATTGCGTGGTTTGTATTATGATAGGAAAAAGGCATGAAAATTTTAAAAAGAAAAATTTATCTATTTCATGTTTAATTATGGAAAGGACCAAATTGCATAAAATGCAAAAGTTGAATTCTAGTAGGTATAAGGACTACTTAGCTACGGAATTCAAAACTTGAGGTCCTTATATGGCAATTAGACCATTAAACAGAGTTAGTAGATATTTTTGATGAATCATCCATGGAAAATTAGAAAAGGAAAAGGACTAAATTGGAATGTTGAAAAATTAATGGATGATAATAGATTTAAATGGAAATATCATATTATTATTATCATCTTCTTCCCCAAAATACATGGAAACCCTAGAAAAGAGAAAGGAAACCGAACAAGCTTAATTGGGTAAGTAATCATGTCCCGTTTTTAGTAATTTTTATATTTTTGAGTTCGTAATAGCTTAATTTATGAATTTTGGGGATTAATTTGCAATGTTATCAAAGTATGAAAATTATTCCATAGATGAATATGCTAAAATTTTGAAATACATGGTAGAAAATGAAAAGTTGATGATAGATAAACAACTTTTATAAAGAGAATTTTTATGAAATTATGATTGAGGGACTAAATTGAAAAATGGTAAAACCCATGGAAAAATTCTAATTTTTTTGAAATTCATGGAATATTATTAAGACATGTAAAAATTAGTTAGGCTTGGAATAATGATTAAATTGAATAAATTTTATTTTCTGAGCCTAGGGACAAAATTGTCTTTTATGAAAAATATAGGGGCAAAATGGTAATTTTCCTTGGAAGTGAATTGATTTCAATTGAGTATGAAATGGATTAAATTGATGTTAAATTAATTTATATAAATCCAGAAAGAAAAGATTAAATAAAGAGTTAGATCAAGGAAAAAAAAGGTGACGGATTAGTAGATTTTCATAAATGAACAAGTGTCGAGGTAAGCTCATGTAACTAAATTGTGTTTATTTTTTACTTGAATTGAGTGTGGTATGTGTTTATATGAATTATATAAATGATAAAAATGTATGAAATAATCATATGATCAATATTGTCCGAACAATGTTAAGTTTCGTTTGAATAATGAAATTAGATGGATACATGATTTCTCGTATTGAATGTGGTCCTGCATATATTGCAAACAAAATATAGCTCGGATGAGCAATCCTATTATAAGCCTTCTCGAGCGTCTTGTTATATAGTTCCTGCAAGCATCCTTATTGGTAGTGATCCTACATGTGTTGCACACTACTGCAGCTCTTTGTGAGTGTGCTGTTACACGATTCGATTGGTTGTGATCCAACATTTATTGCAGACACAAACGCAACTCTTCGTGAGCATCCTGATATAAGCTCTTATGAGCTTTTTGACATGGCTTGCTTGAACTCCCTTTTATGCTATCCAGAGCTCCTGATAATAACTCTTCGGAGTTACATGTTAAGCCCAATTAGCTTCCTGTTATAGACTCTTATGAGTTTCCTGATATAGCTTGGATAAGATTTCTGTTACATGGCTCATATGAGTATCCTGATATATATCTCAAGAGTGTGCTTCCTGATAATGTGCCCTTATGAGTACGCCTAAACATGAGTTGACGGATCATTGATTTGTATACCTCGAGTATACTATCTGGATATCTATCGATATTTCAACGATTCAATGGATAAAACTTCTGTTAAAAGAAAACATGAGATTAATATGATTTCTTTAATATCCCTAAAATACTCAAAAATTATTATACGATGAGCTCATCTCTGTTATCTTGATTTACATATGAATCATATGACTAACTTGTTTGATAAGAGCTTGTGTTTAGAAAACTGATCAAAAATGGTTGGATGCATGTTATACATGTTTAATTAAATGAGCATGATTGGTAAGTTAAATTCTTGTTAGATGAACTTACTAAGCATAAAATGTTTACTCGGTTTTAATTTTCCTCTGTTTTATAGTGCTTGGAAGCTCGCTATGGTTGAAAATTGGTCGGAGCAACATCACACTATCCTTTAGCCCGTTTTTGGTATAAATAGCAAACTTATTTTGGTATAATGGCATGTATAGGCTAAGCTAGGTAAAATGATGAAATGTTTGGTTGTAACTAGCCATTAGAATGGCTAGTGGAAAGTATATTTTGACGTAATTATATAATGCCATATAATGTTTGATGTGAGATGGAATGGTTCAATTGTAGAAGATATATATATCTAAAACAAATGGTAAATGAATTTTGAGTTAGTATAATTGAATAACTTGCAAATAAAAATAAATGTAATTGTGGAAATTTAAACATTTGATCATATGTGTTAATATAACATACACAATACTTGTTTTTGGCTTGGTTTATATGTACCAAATTGGTTTGATAATATATTGAAGTGTTCATGTATGTGCAAGGTAAAAAAAATGAGAAATGAGGCTTGGAAAATGGCCTTATTTTGTCCACACGGGCAGACACACGGACGTTTCTTAACTATGAGTGAAACGCGGCCATGCGCACGAGCGTGTGGTTTGTCCGTGTGTCCCCTGCATCTTAAAATTTGAGAAATAGAATGCTCAAAATTGAGCACATAGGCAGAGACACAGGTGTGTGTCTCAGCTATGTGAGACACACGGCCCAACACATGGGCATATGTTTTGGCCGTGTAATCTCTACACTTAATTTTTTAAAATTAAATTGTCCACATGGGCCTGTGAATGGACGTGTGACCCAGGTCAAAGAGTTACACGGATAAGGACACAGGCTAAACACGACCATGTGCCTCACATCGTATGCCCACACAGTTTGGGACATGGGCGTCTCATTGGCTATGTGAGCCACTCGGCCTGGCCACACGGGCGTGTGTCTCCTGCACCTAAGAAAAAATTTGAGATTTCACGAAAAATTTTCTATGATCCCGATTTAGTCTCGACATGATTCTAATATGTATTTTGGGCCTCGAGGACCCATATGAGGGACATTATGATTGATTGTGATTGATTTCTATAAATGAATAGAAAATGACATAAATTAACTATAATTGAACTGTAAACTCCAGTAATACTCCATAACCCTGTTTCGACGACGAATACAGGTTAGGGGTGTTACAGGTTGAATATTTTTCTAGCCAAGGATGGTCCAAATGATGATTATTTTATGCACTTTATATTTATTTTATCTAAAGTTAATTGGGTTTAAAATGTATATAAAGCCTAAAGGAGAAAGTGGTCCAATTGTGCTAATAAAAGAAGACTGATCCAACAAGAGAAATGGTAGCCCAAAATCGTCCAACAGGCTGACCCAATCAGCTAATTTTTTTTTATTTTTAGGCTTGCAAAATAGCCCTCGAAGTTTCCTTAAACTCTATTCAGACCCCTCCACTTTTTGTGCCTTTGAATATTTGCCCCTAGCTTAAAATAGCAAGTGTGAAATATTCAAACTTGCTTGTTGTATGGCCGGCCAAGGAGGAGGGTGTGGCTGCTAATTATTTTCTATTTTTAGCATCCATTCCCACTTATAAATACCCCCCTTTGCTACTTTATTCAACACACATTCATTCCCACACATCTCTCTCTCTTTCACTCACTTTCTTCTCTTTTTTTTCCCTTTTTCTTGTCCATTTCCTATGCCAATCTCCCTCTTGAAAAGAGCCTTATTGCACCGTGGAATACATCTTTAAATTGTTCGTAGAGGCCTCAGTTCAACAGAATAACCAGAGAAGAAGAAGAGCGTACTAGTCTAGCTTTAGAAAAATACTAGATTTGCATTCTAGGTTCCTTCTTTTTAATTTTCTTCTTTATGTTAAGATTATGAATATAAATGATTGTTTTTTTGGTGTTCTTGTTCTAACTAAAATGGCTTAAATTAATTCCTATTATATTGATTTCATTTTGTCCACTTGAATTATTAAAATCATGTTTGTGTTGTTATAGGCCTTGGTAAGTTGTTAAATTAAATAAAACCATGCTTATGTTATACTTGTATTATAAAATGTATGGTAACGAATGAATTAATTATTAAATGTATTGAAATTATAATTAATTGGGACAATATTTAATTAGTGCATGTTTAATCTTCTAAGGTAGATAAAGGTTAAATTAGAGATGGTATTAAACAGTACATTAGCCTTGCATAACTTGCAAGATTATTGTGATTAAACTATTTCAATATAGAAATATATTGTTACCTCACTTAATCTTTTATGTACTTATGAAAATTGATTAATTGTTTGAATTGGTAATGAAAAATGTTTAAGAGATTAGTTAATTTAGTAAGTATGCATGAGCAGCAGTTAGGAAATTGCCAAGTTGCTGTGAAAATATTCGTAACAACATGAACATGGGTTTAGTAATTTTAAGTTAGGGAATGTAATTGATCTAACATAATTATGTCATCTTGATTAAAACAATCTTTTGAAATTATGCATTGAAATTTTTTATTTTTATTTAATTTAATTTTACTTAGTTAAATTTTAGTTATTAATCACTTCCTCAAAATCAAAATATTTTTAATTACCAAAGTGTTTGATTTATATTTAATAAATATTTTTTCACTGTCCATGTGGGTATGATAAATTGACATTTACTTGTCACATTATTACTTGTTGCTATTGCGTACACTTGCACATTTTCATCGTTCCATTAACCTGGAAAGTTATCATGCATAAGGCTGTGTAAATACATAAATGTGAGCAAACATGTTCCTTGAATGGCATGATAGAATTGTGTAATCATATGAATAAGTAGTCTTGGATGTAATGATGTGCATATTGTGCATGATTATAAAATGTAGAGTACAGAGAGAATTACCTGGCGGGGCAGTTGAAGATAGGAAAATTGATGTAATGGAGGAAGGGATGGAGTGAAAAGGGATTTAAGGAGGTTTGGTTGGAAAAAAGGATCTACTGGCTCTACAAAGCGACATCATGAAAATGACCTACTAGCTCTACGGAGCGACACCATGTAAATGTTTTACTAACTCCTTAAAGTCAAAAGTCCATGGCTAGCCATGGCATGATCCAGTGGAGGAAAAGTTCATCCTCATGGTAAAATGAAGTCCACCAGTACACTAAAAAGGGAAGCCTGTTACGGTGTATACATGGAAGCCATTACACGACTCACATGATGAAAAGTCTATTATAACGATTATGGCATATGTGGGAATGCTAGCAAGCGTGCTGCTAAGAAGTCTTGCCAAGATGTGAAGGCAAGAGGAATCTATGAAAGCATCTTATACATGGATATCGTAACACCCTAGATTTTAGGGTTAGAAGTTTTCAGTTTTGTGATTAGGGTCAGTGAGTAACTCGATCAATTATGTATGTTTTCGCGTTTTAGTATCAAAATGGGTTGCTGGTCTGGTGGTGGGTTGTGTGTTAGTTTAGTTTGGGGTTTCGAGTTTGAGTCCACAAGTGTGTTTTAAGGGAATTATTTTTTATTTAGCTTTGTTTTGTTTTAGAAGGTTAGATATTTATTTTTATTTGTTTTATTTATTTTATTTTATTTGTATTTTTGTAGGAAAAAAAAGAAGAAAGAAGAGAGAGAAACAAAACATTTCATGGTAGTGGTTTTCCAAATTTTCTCTACACGTTCCTCTTTTTCTTCGCTCTCCCTATCCACTCTTGAATTTCATTTTTATGTCGTTGTGGTTTCGTCGTCTTCAATTGTTTCGGGCTCTAGAGGGAGATACAATTGAGTATCAAGTAGAGGGTATTGTGGTTTACCAATAGTTTGGACATTTTATTGCGAATTAAGGTGTGGGTTTGAACATTTTTAAATTTATTTGTGAATTGTTGATTCAATTCTATAAAATTCGGTAATTTTGTGTGTGTTTGAAAACCCTTCCTTTTCATTATTTAATTTTTGACTTGTGTTTATAAAATTCGATGTTGTTTGCATGCTTTTAAAATCGACCAACCAAAAGGTCAGTTATCATGGAATGGCTTGAATATTATATGTGTTTTTGATATATTTCTGCGTTATCGAGGGTAGGGGATCGTCTCGACATCAAAGGCATGTTTTTGCAACCTGTTTTGGTGTGGTTTCGTGACCATACGGGTAGGCACACGGGTGTGGGTGGAACGACGAAAATGTGCAAGTGTACACAACCACAACAATTAATAAAATGACAAGTAAATGTCGAGTTATCGTACCCACAGGGACTGTAAAAAGAATTATTTATGGATGCAATTTAAAACACTTTGGTGAAGAAAAATATTTTGATTTGAGGAGCTAATTAAAAACTAAGATTTATAACTAAGTAAAATAAATAAATAGAAAATAAAAGTTCCAATGCGCGATTTGAAAAGATGATTTTAATCAAGATGACATAATTGTGTTAGATTAATTACATTTCTTAACTTGGAATTATTAAACTCATGTTCATGTTGTTATGAATAAATTCACGGCAACTTGATAATTTGCTAACTTATGAACATACTTACCTACCAAAATCCATTTATCTCTTGACTATAACTCTACGTCAATTCAACCGATTAAACAAATTTTAATAAGCAAATGTGTTAATGCACATACATACTTATGAAATTAAGATAATATCTTGTACATATCTCTATGCCAATTCAAAAAATTAATTTAATCTCATAAGCACATAAAAGATTACATGAGGTAACAATGTATTTCTACCTTGAAACAGTTTAATCACAATAATCTTGCAAGTTATGCAAGGCTAATGTATCGTTAGATACTGTTGCTAATTTAACCCTCAGCTACCTTAGATGATTAAACATGCACTGATTAAGTATCGTGTCAATTAATTACAATTTCAATCCGTTTAAATAATTAATTCATTAGTTACCTTACAATTGTAATGCAAGAATAACTTAGTCATGGTTTTACTTAATCAAACATCTTACAGAGGTCGATAACAGCACAAACACAATTTTAATAACTCAAGTAGACGAAATGCAATCAACCTAACACAAATTAAATTAAATTCATATTAATTAAATTAAACAATTCAACATCACAAATATTCATAGACATGTTCATCACAACAACAACAAAATTAAAAGGATAGAGAATAAGAATCAAATCTGGTGTTTTCTCTGTGGCTTGACTAGTTTGCTCCACTCCTCCTTTTCCGCTTGTTCTTGTCGAACCGAGGCTTCCACAAACACTTGAATTCTGCTCCAAATGGTGGTTGAATGACTCTTTTTCAAGAGGTGAAATTCGCAAGGGAATAGGGAAGAAAATAAAGAACAATAAAGAGAGGAAAGTGAGAGAAAATTGAAAATATGAGAAAGGTTGAGATGTGTTTGAAGTGAGCAGCCAAAGGGGGTATTTATAGGTTGAGAAGACTACTAAAAATAGCCAAAATCAGCAGCCAAAGACTCCCCCTATGGCCAGCCACACATGTGGCATGTTTAAAGATTTCAAACATGCTATTTTTAGGTAGGCGCAAATCTTAGCCTGAAAATTAATAATAATTTATTTAACCCAAATTAAATTGGATTAAAATTAAAATTAATTATATTATGAATTAATACACATAATTTGGACTGTCTTAGGCTGAAAAATTAATTCGTCTTGATGCTTCAAAATTGCTTCTCAATTTTGCGCATCTAATAGTGTTTGCTGAGCCGTTTTTCGCCCTTTGTGCAAATATGTTGAAAATAATCAAAATTTGATATATAATTAATTAAAATTCAACATGTTCATAATTTGAGTGCAATTTAATTATTTTATAATTATTATATATTTTTCAACAAGAATTTAACCGAAACTACATGAATTTGAATTAAAAAAGGCATGAAAAAGTGTGTATATTTTTGTGTTTCCAGTAGGCCCCACATTGGTGGTTCACATGGCCGTGTGCGGTTGAGAATTAGGGTTTCTGGGAAAATTTTGGTGCCAGTCAGCCTAGCCTCATGACTATCTGCCTGACGTGGGGATTTTGTCGATTTTCACACAAGCGTGTGTTCTGGACGCACTGTAACACCCCTAACCTGTATCCGTCACTAGAACAGGGTTACAGGGTATTACTGGAGCTGACAGAACATTTACAGATAAATAGAGTTAAAAATACTAATCATATACAACATCAACCATATTGTCCCTTAAATAGACTTCCGAGGCCCAACATGAATAGTAGAATTGATTCGGAACCAAATCGAGGTCTTATAAAACTTTTCACAAAATTTCAAAATTTCTCTTGTAAGCAGTACCCACATGCCCATGTGGTCAGGCCGTGTGCGCATGCCTATGTTCTAGGCTGTGTGGCTACACATGCCCGTGTCCCTAACCCACGTAACTCTCTATCTTGCAAGCATGAAGAAATTGAAGTCACACGGCCAAGTCACATGCCCATGTGCTAGGCCGTGTGGTGAATTTAATTTTCAAAATTTAGGTGCAGCTTTCACACGGCCATGTCACACGCCTGTGCTTAAGACCGTGTCCCTCACACAGCTGAGACACACGCCCGTGTCTCTGCCCATTTGCCCAATTTTGAGCATTCTGTTTCTCAATTTTTAGGTGTAGGGGACATACGGCTAGACTACGGGCTCATGGGGGCAAGCCGTGTGTAACACACGGCCTAGACACACGCGCCCATGAGGGCATGCCGTGTGTCCCTTAAATGGACTCCCGAGGCCCAACATGAATAGTAGAATTGATTCGGGACCAAATCAAGGTCTTATAAAACTTTTCACAAAATTTCAAAATTTCTCTTATAAATAGTATGCACATGCCTTTATGGTCTAGGGACATGCCCGTGTGGTCAAGCCGTGTGGCTACACACGCCCGTGTCCTTAACCTGTGTAACTCTTTTTTTTTCAAGCATGAAGAAATTGAAGTCACACGGCTAAGTCACACGCTCGTGTGCTAGGCCGTGTGGCAAATTTAATTTTTAAAATTTAGGTGCAGCTTTCACTCGGCCATGTCACACGCCCGTGCTCAAGACCGTGTCCCTCACACGGCTGAGGCACATGCCCGTGTCTCTGCCCATTTGCTCAATTTTGAGCATTTTGTTTCTTGATTTTTAGGTGTAGGGGACACACGGCTAGACCACGCGCCCATAGGGGTAAGCCGTGTGGCACACACGGCCTAGACACACGCCCGTGTATATACCCGTGTGGACAAAATGAAGCCATTTTTTAGCTTCACTTTCTCACCCAATTATGCCAATAACCTACACCAACACTTACATGTATATACCAGCCAATTCAAGCATTAAGACCAAGCCAATTCCAATGACTATAATAGATAACTCACATACATATCAAGTTCATAATCATACTTTTAGTGCACATTCAAACTAAACATAATCTAATCAACCCCAATTAACACATTGGAAAAGAACATAAAGTAACTTTATAAACATATTAAGTAATACATTGCTAGCCATTCTAATGGCTAGATTACAAATTATCACTTACAAGCCATCATTTGGCCAAATAAGCTAATACATGCCATTATACCAAAAGAGACATCTATTTATACCAAAAAGGAGATAGTGGATAGTGTGATTGATGCTTCAACCGAATCCTCCAACCTTCGTGAGCTTACGAGCACTATAATACAAGGGAAAATAAAATTAGGTAAGCATTTTCATGCTTAGTAAGTTTGTATCACAGAAAAATAAACTTACCGGTCATATTTAATAACACAAGCATTCATAGTCATACAATCTTTCAATTATGATAAGTTACGTATCACATCCACTTAATCAATACAAGTTAGTCACATAATCTTTTATAAACATCAATTAAATTTGGATGAGCTCACCATATACAAACTTCCATTTAATTCCACCTTTACAAAATTCAAAAGTTTCTTCCATTGAACTATTGAAAATTTCGACAGACATTCGGGTGATGTACATAAAGTATACATATCATTTATCCGTTATTTCAAATTCATTATTACACATTTGGCATAAGTTCAAGAGCACACCCTCAAGCCACATATTATACAACAGGATTACTAGTCCAGGCTAAATCCCATTTTTCAACTGACACTTACAAGAGTTGTATAGGATTGCCAGTCCAAGCTAAATCCCATTAGTGACCTAAGCTCTAGAGAGCTTAATTACGGTTACCCATCCGGGCCAAACCCAATCTATAACATATGCTCGAGAGGATCATTTCAGGACTACCCGTCCGGGATAAATCCTATTTGTACCTTTACCATATCATACTCATTACAAGAAATCACCAAAATCCATCGAATTTCAATGCTCAACCGGAACATGACATTATATTTAGCATATCATAAATTGTAATTATTTTACTACAAACATCATCTCATACATATCATCTCAATCATACAAATTAATTCAAGAATATTTACATACATATTTAAGTTACACGAACTTACCTTGACGATGGTTCGGGTTTGAAATTTAACTAATCCGAAACCTTTTGTCTCCCTCGATCTACTTCCGTGGTTGGTATTTTTGGGACTATGTGAATAAATTTAATTATTAATTTATCACATTTCGCCTACATTTCCATTTTACTACATCCTAGGCAAAATTACCATTTTGCCCCTACACTTTTTAAAAATTTTGATTTTGTCCTAGACTTGAAAAACGAAATTCATGCAATCTAGTCCCCTTTTTAAGCCTAGCCAAAATTAAATAACAATTTTTACAGAACACACATTTTACAAATTTCAGCATTTTCCATGGGTTTTACCCATTTTTCATTTTATTCCCTAACTAGGTTTCTATGAAAAATTGCTTTGTAAAAGTTGTTTATCTATCAACTATCTTTCATTTTCTACCATAAATTTCAAATTTCCAGAATTTACATCCATAACAAAGTTTCTACACTTTGTTATCTTTTCAAATAAATCCCATAAATAAAAAGATTAGGTTATCTCGATTCTAAAAATATAAAAATCTTTAAAAATAAGACTTGATTTCATACCTTATTGAGCTTGAAAAGTTCTCTTCCTCTCTCCTAGGGTTTTCATAGAAATTTTGGGGAAGAATATTAATAGAAAAGATGATAATTTCTTTTTATTTTCTATAATCTTTTTAATTTTGTTGATTTCTAATTTAATCCCTAGCCATTTCTAATTTTTCCATGGATGAGTCATAAAAATCTCTACTAACTCTCCTTCAATGGTCTAATTACCATATAAGGACCTCTATTTTTAAATTCTATAGCTATTTAATACCTATAGCTACTAGAAAGTAACTTTTTTATTTTATGCAATTTAGTCCTTTTCTTTATTAAACACACAATCGATAAAATTTTCTTATCAAAATTTTCATGTGACTTTCCTATAATAATGCCAATCATAAAATAAAGTAAAATAAAATATTCTTTTTGGGCTCGGATTTGTGGTCCCAAAATTATTGTTTCGATCTCACCAAAAATGGGTTGTTACACACACGACCATGTTCCATGGGCATACAGGCCTGTGAGACTTTCACACGGCAGTGTCTGCCCTGCACCTTATTTAAGCACAAATGGACAGAGAGTTAGACGGCCTGTTCATACGGCCCTGTCCCTGGGTCACACAGGCGTGTGCCCTAGTCACAAGACCATGTGCCTCCTTTCACACAAGCGTGTGTCCCTCCACATAGGCGTGTGGACTTGTAACAACCTAATTTTGGGCCTAGTCAAAACAGTGGTTTCGAGACCACAAATTCGACGTAGTAAAATTTATTTTTATTATATTTTCATGGTCTATAGTTTTATGGAATTATTTCGTGAAAATTTTGTTTGAAAATTTAGACGTTTGAGCACTCAATTTAGCAAAAAAGACTAAATTGTAAAAAGTGCAAAAGATGAGTTCTACATGCTAGAGGTGTCTAATTGCTAAGAAATTTTAAATTGAATGTCCTTAGATGGTAATTAGACCATTTTACTTTAAGTTGGACAAAAATAGACATGAGGTAAGAAAATTTTAGTGTTTTGAGAAAAGGGCATTTTTGTCATTTGGTAATTAAATGAATTAAAATGCAAAAATCAAGCCAAAATCCTTGTCCACCTTCTCCCCCTTGTGCAGAAAATTACAAGGGAAGCCATAGCTAGGGTTTGGCCACTTTCAAGCTCGATTGTAAGTCCGTTCTTGCCCTGTTTTTAATGCTATTTACATTTTTTGAAGTCATTATCACTCGATCTATCAATTTATACCATTAATTTGAGAAATGATTAAGGTATAGGGTTTGAACCGTGTTAGATATTTGTGTATTTTGATGTCTAATGGTAGAAATGTGTGTCTGGTGTACGATAAACAACTTTTGCTAGGTGATTTTTGATGAAAGTGTCAAAAGGACCAATTTGTAAAAAGGTTATGAAATGTGTGTAAAAGTGTGATTAAATGGAAATGTGGGCTATTCTAAGCATGAAAGAGGTTCGGCTAGGCTTGGGTTTTGAAGAAATTGAATAGATTTCCTTTTACGAGCCTAGGGACCAAAATGTAAAAATGTCAAAATTTAGGGGCAAAAAAGTAAATTTTCCATAATATAAATTTTGGATTGAATTGAATAATGTAAATATTAAATGAATTAAATTTGCTTTTATAGATCAAGAGAAACGAGGTTCGGACCTAGATCGAGGGAAAAATAAGGTGTTTGACTATTAGGTCCTACTTCTACTATGTTTCGTACCAGGGAAGTTCGTATGTAACTAATGCATTGTTATATTTATGCTTTAATTGCATTAATATCGTATGAATGGTGATTTAATCTTTGAAAGTAATCGACGAATTTTAACAAGCGAGAAATCCCTATTGAACCTTAGGAATAGATAGGATACAAATGTCATGACATTAGGGTTATTTGAGATTACATGTAAAACCATATATGAGATATGGCATCAATATGAGGCTTCGTGTAAGACCATAGCTAGGCTATTGGCATCGATAGGAGATCCATGTAAGACCATATCTAGGACATGGCATTGGTATGGTACTGTGTGTGCGAGATTTTCCTGAGTATCCTTTAGTATTCCAAGTTGTTCAATGGGAAATTCAACGGGAATGTTAAAATTGTGAAAGACTATGGTTATGTCACAAGTTGGTATAGGCATGTACATAAAACTCATAAGTATTGAGCTCGATATGTGATGAACCCTCGGTAAGGTTGAGCAAGTTTGACTATGAGATTTATAATAACTTTTATGTTAATTTACATCATGTTAGTTGTATGTTAAATGCGTGGTTATAATGCTTATTATTTGCATAGGAACTTACTAAGCTATATAGTTTACTCCTCTTTCTTTTCCCCTATCTTATAGTCTCACTAAGCTAGCTTAGGGATTGAAGACTATCAGAGATCTACTCACACCGTCAACCAATCATTTTGGGTACCAATGAATTTAACATTTTGAGTTTTGGCATGGATAGGGACTTGGTCATTTTGTTATGTGTCATAATTGATTTGGCCAAATGTGTTGGCTTATGTTGGTTGATAATTCATTTTGTAAATGGCCATTTAAAATTGGCTAATATTGGTTTAAGTATATATGCATATGATGATGTCTTTCATAGATGTGGAAATTTGTATGGTTTGAGTTGATAAGTGTGTGATGTTTGTATGTGATAAATGGTAGCATGTGAATGATGTGTGGATGTCTTGATTGTGGCTGATTTGGTTGAATGTATTTGCTTGGATTGGTGCTATGTTTTGTTGTGTAGGTGTGTGCATAAAATGGTGACAAAATGACTTGGTAAATAGCCTTGTTTTTGTCCACATGGGTAGACACATGGGCGTGTGATCCGACCGTGTGTCCCCTGCACCTTAATTATTGCAAAATAGAATGCTTAGTATTGAGCACACGGGCAGAGACATGGGCTTGTGTCTCAGCCGTGGGGATGGCACAGCCTCGAACACGGGCGTGTGCCCTGGCCATGTGATGTCTGCACCTATTTTATGAAAATTTTTGAAAATTAGATTGACCACACATCCTAAGAACACGAGCGTGTGCCTTGGCCGTGTGACTTCAATTTTCTCTTTGGTGACAAACAGAGAGTTACACGGGTTAGGGACATGGGCGTCTCCCACACCCACACGGGCATTTGACCCCTTTCTAGTGAAAAATTTTCTAAGTGTTGTAAAATTTTCTGAAGTTCTTAATTTAGTCCCGAAACACTTTCATTGTATGTTTTGGGCCTCGTAGGCTCGTTTTAGGGACGATATAAATGTATGTGAAACGTTTTAAATTTGGATCAAAATTTACGTCTCAGTTTTGCATGATTGCTTGTGTCTAAGTTCGGTAATTCCTCATACCCTGTTCAGGTGTTGAATACAGGTAAGGGGTGTTACATTTAGTGGTATCGAGCTACGATTTAGTCAATTCTTAGACTAACGTTGCATGTATAAGAGTCTAGCTATACATGCCATAAATGAATTGTGATAGTGTGATGACTCCTGATAATTTTAAATTGTGTTTTCATTGAGTAAATGGATCCCAATCGAGTTGAGGCTAAGAGGTTGAAAGTAATGTGCCAGCTCTCGCTCAAGTGGCAGAACCGTCTGATAGTAGACCTCCTATGGTTAGTCAAGGTGAAGAGGCTAGGGTAGCCTTTCTCTACATGATGAATGAGTAGTCTACGAAATTTGTTCGAACAAATCTAAATGCCCAACCTCCTCCACTCTCGCCTATTCCTCGACCGTTTCCCATAGCTCCACAAGGTATGGAATTTTTAAGAATGTAATAGCCCAAAATTGGGTCTAGTTGGAACAGAGGTTTCAGGACAACAAAATCTGAGATATAAATAATTATTTTATGATTATTTTGAGGTCTATGATATGATTGCATGATTGTGTGAAAATTTCGTGAAGAAATTCTATGCATAAAGTGCTTAATTCGAAGTTAGGGACTAAATTGAAGAAGTTGCAAAACTTGAATTCTAGAAGTTTCTAGTATGAAATTGATTTGAAATATTAATTAGGAGGTCTTAAATAGAAATTTGACCAATTTCTAAGTTATGGACAAAAATTGGACATGGATGGAATTTTTGGAAAGTTTAGTAGTAAGGGTATTTTGGTCATTTAGGGGTAAAATGAATTAAAATACAAAATTAAAAGCCAATTTTGCTCATCTTCTTCACCATGGACATGTATACCAAGGGAGACTCCATGGCTAGGGTTTTCAAGCTTCCCAAGCTCAATTGTAAGCCCGTTCTAACCCCGTTTTTCAAGTTCTTTACGTTTTTGGAGTCCCGGTAACTTGATTTAGCTTATGCTAGCAATAATTCAACCTAGGGTTCATATTTGGAAAATACCCATAGGTAAAATTTGTGTATTCTGGTGTTTTATGATACAATATGAGGTTTTAAATTATGTTAGACAACTTGTGCTACTCGATTTTAAGTGAAAACGAGCAAAAGGGCTTAATCGGTAAAAATACCTAATAGTCATAAGTATATGTTAGAGTGAGAATTTGATGTTGCCATAGAAGGGAAAAGTGATCATCATGTCATAAAACATAAGAATAAGGGTTGAAGTTTAATTCCCGAGCCTAGGGGCAAAAGTGTAAATATGCAAAAGTTTAGGGGCAAAATTGTAATTTTTCCAAAGTTTGAGTTAAGGACTGTTTTGAATTTTACATTAATTAAATAAGTAAAATATGATGTTTTAGATCCCAGAAAACGAGATTTGAACCTAAAATGAGAGAAAAATCAAAAATTGGGAAGGTTGGTAAAATGGCCGTTTTAATATCAAGGTAAGTTCATATGTATAATAAGCATTAATTTATGCATATTTCAATGTAAAATTGATATATTTACTATGATCTCCGAGGTGTTGAAAGTATGTAAGTTGGTATGATAATAATACAACAATAATGCTGTAATTTATATTTGAAAGTTAAATTTAGTGATTTAATTGAATTATGTTAAATTAAATGATTATGGTGCCAAGTTTATGAATTGATTTAAAAATATGTCTATGGTACATGAAGTGCATTGAATTATCATACATAAATGTGATTTCTATGATTATGGATATTATGGGAAATTGCAAGTTCATATGATTTTTAATAAGACAATGTGTAATTTAATGTTATTGCGTTAATATTAAATGAGATGTAAGTTTATATGTAAGTAATACATCATTATTACTTGTATTATGATATTTTATAAAAATATTGGAAATATGTTTGTGGGTAATTACTTGATTGGTGAAATTGTTGGAAAAGAGAGAGAAATCCCAGTTGAACCTTTGGAAAGATTGGATGATACAAATGGTATGTAGCTAGGTCACATGTATAGTGCTGAGTGCACATCATGTGTACAAGAGAGCTACAAGACATTATGATGTAGCTAGGTCGCATGGGCGATACTATGTGTACACCATGTAGACAAGAGAGCTACAGGATATATGTAGCTAGGTCGCATGCGTGGTTCCAAGTGAAGGACACCATGTAGACAAGAGAGCTACGAGATAAACTGGCTAGGTCACATGGGTGGTACTAAGTGTTCACCATGTGTACAAGAGAGCTGAACTATATGATGGGTGGAGCTATGTGCTGAAACCACCAAGTATCGAGGATTGATCCGAAGTGTTCAACGGGAGACTCTCTATGTATTGCTTTGTGAGTTTTGTGATGAATATGTGCACGAACTTGGTTATGTGAATGATGTGTTCATTAAGTGACCAGGATGTGGTAAGGTTATAAACAAGTAAGTTATACATGAGGATGATTTTATGGTGACCTTGTGATCATGGGCCTATACTTGTGATGTATGAAATGTGGTGAAAATGATTTGTGATATTATGTTAAAATGAGGTTAATACAAAGAAAGTGTGAAAGAGTGAATTAGCAATAAAACTGTTTTGGACAGTAGCAGTGACGTGACTTTGAAAAATCAACAAAAATATTATAAATTTAATCAGAGACTGAATGAGATATCAAATTAAATATTAATGAGTCTATTTTCATATAAAAGAAACATAGGAAGCAAAGGAGTTCAATATTTTGAGATATTTATGTTTTCGTGAGACTGATTCAGAATGATTACATGATCCCCTGTTCTGACTTTGGAAAATCACAAAAATTTGGAGAAAATAATTAGAGGCTCCAAATTATATTTTTAAAATACATAATGAGTCTATTTTCAAGATAAATTAACAAGAATATTATCTGAGTTCTGTACTGTGAGATAATTATTTTTTAGTGAAGAGAGGTCAGAACTGTCAGAAAGTGAAATAGGGGAAATTTTAATGAATAAACTGTACTAATTTGCTAAACCAAAAATTATGAAAATTTTATGGTGGAACGATATGTGAGTCTATTTTCAGGGGAAATTTACGGATCTTAATTTGTAGCTCTGTAGCTCGAATTATAAATAATTAAGTGATTATGACTCGTATGGACAGTTTGATGTGAACATTTATTAGTAAATTGTGAAATCGTACTTACAAGAATGCTATATACATTAAGGATGTGGAATAGAGAGGAGGAGGAGGAAAATAAATATATGTGGAATACATGGAAACTATGGTATATGAAATATTGATATAATGAAATAAATGATATGTGTTTATAATAAAACAAAAAGAGAATGTTATGTATCATGACATGTATATATATATATGACTAGTCTCAATGTAATGCTTGTTGGGTATGGAATTGAATTGAAATGTTTCAGGCAAACATGTTATTCTGCGCATCTGAATCGTGGTATATTATAAAGATATGATCTAGCTTTAAATATGAATGCTTGATGATTAAGCTAAAGATATTTGGTAAGATGATAATCTTGGTATAAATGTAGAAGTGGTACTATAATAAATAAGGTAAAATGAGTATGAGAGACACATGTATGATGACATACAAATGCTATGTTTGTGGTTTAATTGAGGATGTTTAATCATTAAATTGAGGATGTTTAATCATTAAATGAATACCATGTATTTGATGAGCTGTCTTGCACACCAGACGAGTGTTTAAAGTGTGTCGTCTTACTATTGAGAGATTTTGCATATCATTGGTGGAATACACTGGTACCGGTGGTACCAAGAGAGAGGGTTACATGGGAATTCTTTCAAGAGGAGTTTTGAAAGAAATTTATTAGTCAGCGGTTCATCGATAAAAAACGTAAGGAATTTCTTGAGTAGAAACAGGGCTGTATGAAGTGACAGAGTATGAGCGAGAATTTGTCAGACTTAGTAAATATGCTCGAGAGTGTGTTTCCATTGAGGCTATCAAGTGCAAGAGATTTGAGAATGGATTGAATGAGGATATTTGTGTGATATTTGGGATCTTATAACTGAAAGAATTTGTGGTATTGGTCAAGTGAGCCTGTAAGGCCGAAGAGTTGAATAAGAGAAGAGGAAAGCTGATCTTGAAGCTTGAGATTTGAGTAAAAGACCTATGAGTAAGTCATTTCCATCTCAGTCAAAGAAATCTAAAGAAATGTATTCCTGTTCAATTGTTTCAACTGGGTATTCACACAAAGATCGTGGGAAGCCATACTTCGGTTCTAAAGCTCAAGCTACTTCGATGGAAAGTGTGGGTAATGTTAAGTTTAATAGACTCGAATGTTAGCATTGTGGAAGAAGATATCTCGACGAGTGTAGAATGAATGACTGGGCTTGTTTCAAGTGTGGTTCTTAGGAGCATTTTATCCTAGATTGCCCCGCAATGGCTGAGAAAGAAAAATTTCAGAGTGCGAGGTCGAGTAATACTACTAATAGGGGTGGGCCACTGAGAAATACTGGGAATGTAGCTAGTAGTAAAAGTGTGATGAAAGATTCAATCATGAGGTCCAAAACTCGAGCACCTGCTAGAGCCTCTGCTATCCATGCTCGCGAAGAAGTGACATCTCTCGATGTTATCACTGGTACTTTTTCTCTCTATAATACTAATGTAGTTGCATTAATTGATCCTGGATCGACTCATTCTTATGTTTGTGTGAAATTGGTAACTAGTAAGAGCTTGCCTATTGAGTTTACTGAGTTTGTAATTAGAGTGTCAAACCCTTTAGGCAAACATGTATTAGTTGATAGAGTTTGTAAAAATTGTCCTTTGATGATTCGAGGTTTTCGGCTGATTTAATGTTGTTGATGTTTGGTCAATTCGATGTTATTTTGGGATGGATTGGTTGACACTACATGATGCTGTAGTGAACTGTAAAAGAAAGATTATTGAACTGAAATGTGAAAATGGTAAAATTCTTCAGATTGATTTAGATGAGTTGGGTTAGTTACCTATTGTGATTTCTTCGATGTCTGCCCAAAGATATGTAAGAAAAGGCTGCGAAGCTTATCTTGCTTATATGTTGAATAAAAAAGAGTCTGAATTGAAAATTGAATCAATGCCGATAGTTTGTGAATATCCGGATGTATTCTCGAAAGAGTTTCCAGGGTTAACACTGGTTAGAGAAGTTGAGTTTGGTATTGATTTAGTACTAGGGACCTTGCCAATATCTATTGCTCTGTATAGAATAGCTCCGACTGAATTTTGAGAATTGAAAGCACAGTTGCAAGAGTTGACAGATAAGAGATTTGCTAGACTGAGTTTTTCTCCATGGGGTGCTCCAATGTTATTTGTAAAGAAGAAAGACGGGTCTATGAGACTTTGTATCAATTACCGACAGCTGAATAAGGTGACTATAAAGAACAAGTATCCTTTGCCGAGGATAGATGACTTGTTTGATCAGTTGAAAAGAGTAGCAGTATTCTCAAAGATTGATTTGAGATCTGGCTACTACCAGTTGAGAGTTAAAGAGATGGATGTACCAAAAACTGCTTTCAAAATGAGGTATAGACACTATGAATTCCTTATTATGCCTTTTGGATTAACAAATGCACCTGATTGATGAATCAGATCTTCCAACCATATTTGGACACGTCCGAGCATGCCGAGCACTTGAGAACTGTATTGCAGACTTTAAGAGATAAGAAATTATTTGTTAAATTCAGTAAAAGTGAGTTTTAGCTCTGAGAAGTCAGATTTTTGGGACATCGTTTCATGTGATGGTATTCGGGTTAATCTGAGTAAAATTTTGGCAATTGTTGATTGGAAACCGCCAAGGAATGTATTCGAAGTTAGAAGCTTTTTAGGCTTAGCCGGTTATTACCAATTATTTGTCAAAGATTTTCTATGGTTGCTACTTCTATGACAAAGTTTGTAACACCCCTAACCTGTATCCGTCGTTGGAATGGGGTTACGAGGCATTACCGAAGATAAAAAAATTCAGACCAGACTTTCATTACGAAGTTAATCATCTAGTAAAATGTTTTTTAACAAGCAACTAACATGCTTCAATTCTATAATCCATATAATTTCCAAGATTATATTTAATAATATAACAAAGAATCATGAAAATCGGATGTTAAAATTCGTAACCAAGTATATATCATTCCACATACCAATCATATATGTATACTATAGCAATTATGGCACTCAAATAATTTAAATGTAAAATATCTTATTATCTTACTAATTTTATACACATACTAATTAGTAAACAAACATACATCATTTCATCTTATAAAAATGATATATTCCATTATAACATCTGTTTACTTAAATACAACATCTGCATATCATAAATACATATAAGTAATAATCCACTTAGCATATGCCAAAATATATCATCAACTTAACCAATTAAACCACTCAAATAGATTATGCAAAATGTTCAAATACTGTGCCATTTGAAAAAGATACATAATCTTATTCATTTCATGTCTATTCGACAACCAATATCTAGTTGTGCATATTAATTGATTTTCAAATAATTATCAAATCCATATTGTCATACCTATCATTATTTTGTAACATAAGCATACTCCAATGTACCACATATAATTGACATACATTTTACTAATTAATGCATTACATATTATAACTCAAACACAAACATCATTTACTCTATAACCGAAACACCACCTTATATCCTTATACACATATACTTTAAGTTAAAAAATATGTCATACCATTTCATCTTGTGCAAAAATATATACATATACATATATATATATAAAGGTACCAAATCACCAAGTTGACCATAACCCTTTCATATATTTTCACCAAATAACTGAGTACACAAGTACATTATACTAACTTTTAAAACAATTCACGTTACAATTTATACTTCACAAAAATAAATCAATAACCAAATATAAACATATATTCCATACACAAATCTTATCTACCATGTAATAAACATATCAAAATAAACTTTTTTCTATATTTGAATATAAACTATCATTCTTTAATACCAAATCATGAATAACACCTTAGCCAAATTAACAACCAAATTCACTTATACTTTTATCTATCCATATTTCATAATGGAATCGACCAAATGCACACATCCAAAATCACCAACCAAATTCAATACACAAAATAGATATCACAAATACCATTCATCCAGGACACATAGCATAATAACGAAAATGAACTTAAGTCATAATTAAACAAAACCGAATTCAAGCATAGAAGTTAGGCCATTTTTGCATGGCTTAAATTATACAAAACCAAAATCCAACATTTCAAACTACAATCTAGCCTATACATGCCATAGATTCGAAAATTCACTTTTACAGATACCGAAGACAGTCGATAGTGTAATAAGCTTCTCTAACGATCCCCGAGCTTGTAACTTGAATCCAAAATCTATGAAACAAGGGTAAACATGAACACACACAGAGTAAGCTTTCATAGCTTAGTAAGTCATAAGAAAGTAAACATCTAAATGACATAATCAAATTGTTTAAACTAAACCAATTTTTTCTATCATAATTACTTTAAATCTTAAGCTTACAATTTCATGTATTTTATATATACTTTTACATATAAACTATTCATGGTCGAATGTACATATAAATATTTTAATAAACTGTCATTCAATTTCCAAGCCAAAATATCTTTATCATAGCTAGTACATATACACTTATGTGGATATATTCATAAATCAAAGGATAACAATCACATACATATTTATATTATATGGCCGCATACACACACATATATATAAGCAAAATATCTTTCAATTTCAAAGCTAAATATCACTATGTGAACACATATACATATACTCGTGAATCAAAATATAACATCATATGCATATACATAGCAAAGGCCGAATATACTTCACAAGGCACACATGTTCACATTAGTAACTTACTTACTTGATTTCAAGTCGGTAATAAACCAATTCATACTTGATCATTTTAGCTCATTTTGCACATTTGATCACAACCTGTCGTTGCCCGATCAACCATTTGGAATTGGATAGGACACTCAGATAATCACAAATATTGTACAATACCAACGTCACAAACGTGGTCTTACATGTAATCACATATTGATGCCACTATCCCAGACAGGGTCTTACTCGCACACATATATCAGAGTCACATATCGATGCCAATGTACAAAACGTGGTCTTACTTGCACACATATATCAAAATACTATGTCATGACATATGTATCCTAGCTATTCCTAAGTTCATAGAGGCTTTCGAACGTCGTAACTCGGTCGAAACGAATTCATAATCATGGATACCAAACTTGAACACATTCGGCTATTAGGTATATATATTCACATATTTAATTTCAGCATGTATAATTTGCATTTAATTAAAATTAAGTACGTCTATTTGCTTATAAACTTACATTGGATGATGTAAAACGGAATGGGACGACTAGCCGACGACTTTAGTTTTCTCCCGATCCAAATCCGATTTATTTGGTTCTTAATCTAAACATATTCAAATTAAACTCATTCAAACATATTTTCATTAAATTTAGTCCAAAAAAAATAAATGGGCAAATTACTATTTTACCCCTGACATTTTACACTTTTAACAATTCAGTCCCTATTGCACAAAACACAAAATATGCAAAATTGCACTACACCCATGTTAGGCCGAATGTTCCTAGTTTTCATACAAGTCCATATATTTCATTTATTTCACATTCAGTCCCTCAATTTATTATTTTTGCAATTTAGTCCTAATTACTCAAAATCATCAAAAACTCCAATATAAAACATGTTAACCCAAAACATATCTTTCATATTTCATCATCAAACAACAAAAATCAAAGCTTTTAACAATGACATAACTCAAAATATTCACCAAAATAAAAAATTCAAGCATAGGTCTTGTAGGCAACTTAGCAACGATCTCAAAAACGTAAAAATTATCAAAAACCGGGGTAACTACATACCTTAATCAAGATCAACCATGGCCGAACAACCCAAGCTTTTTCTTTTTCTTTCTTATTTTGATATTCGGTGATGAAAGAATAATACAAGCTATGGCCATTAATTTTTATGTTATATATTATTATTACTTATTAATCAAATTACAAATACAACATTTATAGTAAAATATAAAACCATTATAATTCATGGTTTCTACCGTCCATCACTTATTCAATGGCATAATTGCAACATAAATGCTCCAAATTATAAAGACACATTCAATTTGGTCATCGCACCTTAAACTATCAAATTTTCATTTTATGTGATTAAGCCATTTATTAAATCAGACACTCAAACAACAAAATTAAATCATGAAAATTTCACACACACAAATTCACACATAACAAACATAGAAAATAATTTTTAAATATTTTTTTGACTCGTATTCGTGGTCCTGAAACTACATTTTTTATTAGGGTCTAAATTGGGCTGTTACAAAATTGTTGCAAAAAGATGTTAAATTTGAATGGTCCGAAAAATGTCAGCAAAGTTTCGAGAAGTTGAAAGCATTATTGAATGATGCATCGGTTTTACTGAAACCTAAACTGGGAAAAGAGTTTGTGATTTATAGTGACGTGTCACTGAATGGATTAGGATGTGTGTTAATGCAAGACGGAAAAGTGATAGCTTATGCCTTGAGACAGTTGAAACCGCACGAGAAGAATTATCCAACGCATGATTTGGAATTAGCTGCCATTGTGTTTGCTTTAAAAATTTGGAGACATCATTTGTACGGTGAGAAATTTCATTTCTTTTCTGATCATAAGAGTTTAAAATACTTGATAACTTAGAAAGATTTAAACTTACGGCAATGGAGATCGCTCAAGTTACTGAAAGATTATGAGCTAGTCATTGATTACCACCCGGGTAAGGCAAATATAGTCGCAGATGTGTTGAGTAGAAAGTCTTTGTTTGCTTTGAGAGCAATGAATAGAATTTGTTCGATAATGGTTCAATTCTAGCTGAGTTGAGAGCTAGACTGATATTTCTTCAACAAATTTGAGAAGCTCAGAAATGTGATAGTGATTTGCAAGCCAAAAGAGTTCATTGTGAATCGAGTAGTGATTCAGATTTTCATATTAGATCCGATGTTTGTTTGATGTTCCGAGGCAGAATTTCTGTACTGAAAAATGATGAACTTATTCAAAAAATTCTTCATGAAGAACATAATGGTTGTTTATCTATGCATCCAGGTACTACAAAAATGTATAATGATTTGAAGAAATTTATTGGTGGTCAGGTATGAAATGAGATATTTCAGAGTTTGTTTTAATATGTTTGATTTATCAACAAGTGAAAGCTGAACACCAAGTGCCTTCACGTTTACTTCAGCCACTGATGGTGCCCGAGTGGAAATGGGATAGGATTACAATGGATTTTGTAATGGGTTTGCCTTTGAGTCCGAGAAAGAAAGATGTCGTATAAGTTGTTGTTGACCGATTGACTAAATCAACTCATTTTATACCGGTACGTACTGAGTATTCACTTGATAAGCTAGCTGAACTGTACATTGCTGAGATTGTGAGATTGCACGGGGTGTCTATTTCTATTATTTCGAATAGAGATCTGAGGTTTACGTTGCGGTTTTGGAAAAAGTTGCAAGAAGCTTTGGGTACGAAGCTAAACTTTAGTACAGCTTTTCATCCACAGACTAATGGTCAGTCTGAGAGAGTGATTCAAGTTCTTGAAGATATGCTCTGATGTTGTGTTCTAGAATTCAAAGGTAGTTGGGAAAAATATCTACCATTTTTCGAATTTGCTTATAACAACAATTTTTAGTTGAGTATTAAGATGGCACCTTATGAGGTATTGTACGGCCGTAAGTGCCAAACACCCTTGTATTAGATTGAGCTTAGTAAGAAACAGATTCACGGGGTTAACTCGGTTAGGGAAACCAAAGAAAAAGTAAAGGTAATCCGTAATTGCTTGAAAGCAGCTTCAGATCGAAAAAATTTGTACGCAGATTTGAAAAGAAAAGTGATCGAATTTCAGATTGGTGATAAAGTATTTTTGAAAGTATCTCTGTGGAAGAAAATTCTTAGATTTGGTTGTAAAGGCAAGTTAGGTCCATGTTTCATTGGGCCGTATGAAGTTATTGAAAGAATAGAGCCAGTAGCATATCGGTTGGCATTACCGACATAGTTGGAAAAGATCCATAATGTGTTTCATGTGTCGATGTTGCGACAATATCGTTCTGATCCTTCGCATGTGATTTCTCCAACAGAGATTGATATTCGACAGAATATGATGTATGGTGAAGAACCGATCAAGATATTAGCATGGGAAGCTAAATAGTTGAGAAATAAAAATATAACCCTAGTGAAAGTTTTGTGGCAAAGACACAGTGTTGAAGAGGCTACGTGGGAACCTGAGGAGGCTATGAGAAAAAAATACTCAAACCTATTTTTTGGTAAGATTTTCGGGGACAAAATTTCCTAAAGAGGAGGAAAGTTGTAACAACTCGATTTTGGGCCTAGTCGGAACAGTAGTTCGGGACCACAAATTTAACATAGTGAAATTTATTTTTATTATATTTTTATGGTCTACAGATTTATGGAATGATTTCGTGAAAATTTCATTCGAAAATTTTGACGTTTGAGCACTCAATTTAGCAAAAAGGACTAAATTGTAAAAAGTGCAAAAGTTAAGTTCTACATGCTAAAGCTGTCTAATTGCTAGGAAATTTTAAATTAAAGGTCCTTAGATGGTAATTAGATCATTTTACTTTAAGTTGGACAAAAATAGACATGAGGTAAGAGAATTTTAATGTTTTGAGAAAAGAGCATTTTGGTCATTTGGTAATTAAATGAATGAAATGCAAAAATCAAGCCAAAATCCTTGTCCATCTTCTCCCCCTTGTGCCAAAATTTAGAAGGGAAGCCATAGCTATGGTTTGGCCACTTGCAATCCCAATTGTAAGTCTATTCTTGCCCCGTTTTTAATGTTTTTTACATTTTTAAAGTCGTGATCACTCGATCTATCTATTAATACCATTAATTTGAAAAATGATTAAGGTATAGGGTTTGACCCATGTTAGATATTTGTGTATTTTGATGTCTAATGGTAGAAAATGTGTGTTTGGTATATGATAAACAACTTTTGCTAGGTGATTTTTTATGAAAGTGTCAAAAGGACCAATTTATAAAAAGGTTCTAAAATGTGTGTAAAAGTATGATTAATGGAAATGTGGGCTGTTATAAGAAAGAAAGAGGTTCGGCTAGGCTTGGGTTTTGAAGAAATTGAATAGATTTAATTTTACGAGCTTAGGAACCAAAATGTCAAAATGTCAAAATTTAGGGGCAAAAATGTAATTTGTCCATAATATAATTTTTGTACTGAATTGAATAATACGAATAATAAATGAGATAATTTTTCTATCATAGATCAAGAGAAACGAGGTTCAGACCTAGATCGGGGAAAAATAAGGTGTTTGACGATTAGGTCCTACTTATACTATTTTTTGTACCGAGGTAAGTTCGTATGTAAATAATGTATTGTTATATTTATGCTTTAATTGCTTTAATATCGTATGAATGGTGATTTACTCTTTGAACATAATCGACGAATTTTAAGAAGCGAGAAATACCAATTGAACCTTAGGAATAGATAGGATACAAATGTCATGACATTAGGGTTAGTTAAGATTACGTGTAAGACCATATCTGGGATATGGCATCGATATGAGACTTTGTGTAAGACCATAGCTGGGCTATTTGCATCGATACGAGATCCCATGTAAGACCATATTTGGGATATGGCATTGGTATGGTACTGTGTGTGTGAGATTTTCCCGAGTATCATTTAGTATTCCAAGTGGTTCAATGAAAAATTCAATGACAAATTCAACAGGAACGTTAAAGTTGTGAAAAACTATGGCTATGTTGCAAGTTGGTATAGGTATGTACATAAAACTCATATGTATTGAGCTCAAGATGCAACGAACCCTCGGTAAGGTCGTGATTGAGCAAGTTTGACTATGAGATTTATAATAACTTTTATGTTAATTTACATCATGTTAGTTGTATGTTAAATGTGTGGTTATAATGCTTATTATTTGCATAGGAACTTATAAAGCTATATAGCTTACTCCCCTTTCTTTTCCCTTGCCTTATAGTGTCACCAAGCTTGCTCGAGGATCGGAGACTATCTGAGATCCACTCACACTATCAACCAATCATTTTGGGTACCGATGAATTTAACATTTTAAGTTATGGCATGTATAGGGACTTGGTCATTTTTTTATGTGTCATAATTGATTTGGCCAAATGTGTTGGCTTATGTTGGTTGATAATTCATTTTATAAATGGCCATTTAAAATTGGCTAATATTGGTTTAAGTATATATGCATATGATGATGTCTTTCATGGATGTGGGAATTTGCATGGTTTGAGTTGATAAGTGTGTGATGTTTGTATGTGATAAATGGTAGCATGTGAATCATGTGTGGATGTATTGATTGTGGCTGATTTGGTTGAATGTATTTTCTTGGATTGGTGCTATGTTTTGTTGTGCAGGTGTGTGCATAAAAATGAGACAAGATGGCTAGGTAAATAGCCTTATTTTTATCAACACAGGTAGACACAAAGGCGTGTCTCTAGGCCGTGAGTGACACATGGTCAGCCCCATGGCGTGTGATCCAGCTGTGTGTCCCCTACACCTTAATTTTTGCAAAATAGAATGCTCAGTATTGAGCACACAGGCAGAGACACAGGCGTGTGTCTCAGCCATGTGGACGGGACAGCCTCGAACACGGGTGTGTGCCCTGGCCGTGTGAAGTCTTCACCTATTTTATGAAAAATTATGAAAATTAAATTGACTGCATGGCCTAAGAACACGGGTATGTGCCTTGGTTGTGTGACTTCAATTTTCTCTTTGGTGACAAACAGAAAGTTACACGGGTTAGGGACACGGGCGTGTCCCATACCCACACGAGCGTGTGACCCCTGTATAGTGAAAAATTTTCTAAGTGTTGAAAATTTTCTAAAGTTCTCAGTTTAGTCCGAATCACTTCCATTGTATGTTTTGGGCCTCGTAGGCTCATTTTAGGGACGATATAAATGTATGTGAAAAGTTTTAAATTTGGATGGATATTTACGTCTCGATTTTCAATGATTGCTTGTTTATAAGTCCGGTAATGCCTTGTACCTTGTTCCGACCTCGAATACGGGTAAGGGGTGTTACATGACTCCCACACGGCTGGGGCACCATATTTTGCAAAAATTTTGCTTTGTGTCATAACTTAACCTATTCTATTTCATGTGTCACTCAACGTTTGTTGGGACCTCCGTATAAGTGTTAGGGACTCTGTTACGGTTTAGACTCGTGTGACTATTTGTAAGGGTAGTGATAAACCTTCAATTTGTTCAAGTGTAATTGTAGTGTGCTTTGAGAAATGCAACCTCGCCCGATGATAGGACTTGAGGAAATTTGATATTGAGCCTGTATACGTATAAGAGCATTTCTGATTATGTACTCTGATTTTGTATGTCCGATTCCAAATTGTGTACATTTTGCAATCAGATGGGATTCTATATTTGATTGACTGTATAAAAGCTTTTGTGTTTGTGTGACAACCTGTAAGTTTTGCTCATTGAATCTGAAAGTCCATTTGCATACATACATTAGCATAAATGTTTAGGTTGGGATATAAAGAGAATGAAGTCTGATCTGATTTGGTAATTTCATCTAAAATACGTCTATATATTGGTTTACTGTACAGTACGATACTTCTTACAGCTCAGCTGCATACTGATATTTAAGTGGCTTAGTTCCACATACATGGTGTGTAGGGTTGGTTGGTTGAGCTTCTTATAGCTCATTCATGGTGTGAATAGGGGACGGAGAGGTGTTTGACTGGATGGGTGGGATTTTTTTCTGACTTGTTACATATCATCTGCATCTATTTGCATATTGTTTGTCTAATCGTTGGGGTTATAGTATTGTCTTGTATTCGATAAATTACTCTGCTTCTGTGGTTAAGTAATGTGTATTTTGAAATTTTGTAAACACGATTTGTATGACAAAATATATGTTTCATAATCTGACCGTATATTGATCTGATTCTTAGTCACTTGCTATTTACTTCAGTTTAGATTCACACTAAGCTCGTGTAGCTCACCCCCCTTAGTTTTTCCTTTTAGGTACTCTCAATTTCTGTGGATAGACTCGGCATGCCGGAGGTCTCGAGTGACATGTTCTAAAACAAACTAATAAGATTTATGTTTCCAATTTTCAAACTATTTTGGACTATAAGTTTTGAAAAAGGATTATGGTATAAGTTTATTCTTAGAATTTTATAAATTTGAGTTTTGTTTTGAAGTGAATTTGTTAATTTGTGGATTTTTATTTCTGAACATTTTAACATATTTGAAATTTTCTATTCTAAATCCTAAGATATTAAACAATTAGTTGAGTCAAGAAAACTCTGATGAATTGAGATTTCGACAAAGTGTTTTTTTTGTAAATTGTTTTCAGATAATTTCGGTGATCAATGTGACCTCCGAAATTCGGTCTAAACTTCTAGGTCAGGTTTTAGGGTGTTACATCTAATGGTATCAAAGCCAGGTTTGCAAAACTCGGCGTATGTTTAAAGTTATCCAAGTACGCGTGTGTTTGTTTTAAAAAAAAAAGATTTTGAGAAACTATACCACAGTGTTTTTGGAAAAGATTTTGTGAAAATGGCTTGTCTAATACTTCGATGCTAGTCTGTGGGAACTTTTGGGATTGTAAGATTAGTTCTGGAAGATTGGAACTATATTGTTTAGATATTTATTTTGTGTTTAATTTTTGGGAGTCTAGATTCTTAAGGTTGATTTTGAGGTTCGATGTGGATTCTGAAAGTAAGCAAGATCGTGAGGATTAGTCTAGTGAGACTCTTGAGGAATAGACAATTTCTTTGGGACGTATGTCCGTTCGGGAGTCAGAATTCAATACAATTCTGCCAACTTCAAGTAGCGATAACCCAGAGCTTGGTACTGAGGCATTGACTCGGGAAGTGGGGAAAGTGTTAGAGAAAGTGTTTGAGGCTAGGTCAGAGAGGACTAGAGAAATGCTTCAAGGTAAGTGCACAGATTGTGGGAGGAAAAGAGATCGTAGTCCTTTGAGGTTGGAGCCTCGATCTGCAAAGCGTATAAAAACAAATTTGAGTTAACGTAAAGGTGGTGCGGAAGGTGCTAGTAGTGGTGCGAGCATTCCATTTTGCAAGCATAAGAAGCCCATCCAGGCATATGTTGGAAAAAGGTAGGAGCGTGTCTCCGATGCGACTCCACAGAGCATCAAATCTGAGAGTGTCCGCATCGACATTAGGATAGGTATGGTTGTGTGTGATGGATAAACATAAATATTTATCTGCTTTAGTGGCTAAGTGTTCTAATTGAGTGTTTGAGGTTTTGGGTTTGAGTGCCCATGAATGTAAGGACATTGATTTTGTTCAGTGGTTAGAGGTTCTGGATACGTAAATTCTGTATGGTAGTGCTTCAAGATTAGAGTACGTCACGGGAGAGTAGTGGTGAGTTTTATGTTTAGATGGTTATCTGTTAGTTGGATTTTTTAGGGATGAAATTTCTTTAAAGAGGGGTGAGTTGTAACACTCTGAATTTTAGGGTTAGAAGTTTTGTGTTCTATGATTAGGGTTAGTGTGTAGCTTGACCAGTTGTGCATGTTTTAGCATTTTAGTGTTAGAATGGGCCTACTGGTCTGGTGGTAGGTTGTGTGTTAGTTTAGTTTGGGGTTCTGGGTTCAAGTCCACAGGTGTGTTTTCAGAGAATTATGTTCATTTAGATTTTTTTGTTTTAAATGGTTAGATATTTATTTTATTTTATTTTACTTTTGTGGGAAAAAAAAGAAAAAAGAGAGAGAAACAAAAAGTTTTCATGTAATGGTTTTCTAAATTTTCTCTGCATGTTCCTCTTTTTCTTCGCTCTCCCTTTCCTCTCTAGAATTTTCCTTTTGCGTCGTTGCAGTGTCGTCATCTTCAATCATTTCGGGCTCTAGAGGGAGATACAATTCAATATCAAGTAGAGAGTATTGTGGTTTACTGATCGTTTGGACGTTTTATTGTGAATTAAGGTGTGGGTTTGAACCTTTTTAAATTTATTTGCAAATTGTAATTCTATAAAATTCAATAACCCTTCCCTTATATTATTAGATTTTTGACTTGTTTCTGTGAAATTTTACGTTGTTTATGTTCTTTTAAAATTGATCAATCGAAAGATCGGTTATCATGGAATGGTTTGAAGATTATGTGAGTTTTTGATATATTTCTGAGTTATCAAGGGAATGGGATCATCTCGGCATCGAAGGCACGATTTTTGTAGCCTATTGTGGTGTGGTTTTGTGACCACACTAGTGGTCACACAGGTGTGTGCCTCACATGGGTGGTTCACACAACCGTGTCCAGTTGGGAATTAGAATTTTCAGGCAAATTTTGGTGCACGCGGCCTGGCAACTCGGCATTGTGGCTTGCTTGGGGATTATGTTGATTATCACATAGGCGTGTGTTCTGGACATAAGGCCATGTTTCGTGGGTACACAGGCGTCTGAGACTTTCATACGGCCATGTCTGCCTTGCACCTTATTTAAGCAGAAATAGACAGAGAGTTACACAGCCTGTTAACACGGCTATGTCCCTAGGTCACACGCGGCATGTGCCATAGTTACATGTTCGTGTGCCTCCTTTCACATGGGCATGTGTCCCTCCACATTAACGTGTTGAATCCCACACAGCTAGGGCACACGACCCTGTGGCCCTGATTCACAAAAATTTCGCATTGTATCGTAACTTAACCCGTTCTATTTCATGTGTCACTCAACATTTGTTGGGACCTCTGCATAGGTGTTCGGGACTCTATTGCGGCCTAGAGTCGTGTGACTATTTGTAAGTGTAGTGATAAAATTTTGATTTTTTCATGCGTATTTGTAGTGTGCTTTGAGAAATGAAACCTCTCCCGATGATAGGACCTGAGGAAATTTGATATTGAGCCTATGTATTTGTAAGAGGATTACTGATTCTGTACTTTGATTCTATATGTCTAATTCCAAATTGTGTACATTTTGTAATCATATGGGATTTTATATTTGATAGACTATATAAAAGCTTTCGTGTCTATGTGACTGCCTATAAGTTTTGCTCGTTGAATCTGAAGTCTGTCTGTACATATACTTAGCATAAATGTTCAAGTTGGGATATGAAGAGAAGGAAGTCGAATCTGATTTGGTAGTTTCAACTGCAATATGTCTGTATAGTGGTTTACCGCACAGTACGGTACTTCTGCCAGCTCAACTTCATACTGATATTTAATTGGCTTAGTTCCACATATGTGGTGTGTAGGGTTGGACCAGCCTTTCGAAGTCTTATGTGGTGTGCATGGTTGGTTGAGCTATTATAGCTCATTCGTGTGTGAACTAGGGATAGAGAGGTGTTTGGTTGGATGGTGAGATTATTTTCTAACTTGTTACATATCATTTGCATCTTTTACATATTGTTTGGAAGACCGTTGGGGTTCTAGTCTTGTTCTGTATTGGATAAATTACTCTGCTTCTGTGGTTAAGTATTGTGTATGTTTGGAATTTTGTAAATGCGATTTGTATGACCAAATATATGTTTCGTATATCTGATCGTATATTGATCTAATTCTTAGTCACTCACTATTTATTTAATTTAGACTCACACTGAGCTTGTGTAGCTCACCCCCTTAGTTTTCCCTTTCAGGTACTCGAGTTTTGTGGATCAACTTCGCATGGCGGAGGTCTCGAGTGACATGTTCTAAACCAAACTAATAAGATTTATCTTTCCAGTTTCAAACTATTTCGGACTATAAGTTTTGAAAAGAGACTCTAGTATAAGTTTATTTTTTGAATTTTATAAATTTGAGTTTTGTTTCGGAGTGAATTTGTTAATTTGCAGATTTTTATTTCCGAACGTGTTTAACATATTTGAAATTTTCTATTTTAAATCCTGAGATGTTAAACGATTAGTTGAGTCAAGCAAACTATGATGAAATGAGATTTCGAGAAAGTATTTGTTTTTGTGAATTATTTTTAGATAGCTTCAGTGTTCAATGTGACCTCCCGGATTCAGTCTAAACTTCTAAGCTAGGTTTTGGGGCGTTACAGATAGACATGGAAAAAGTGATTTTGTTTGGAACGATTATAAATATGGATCAACCATTCAAATTCCACTAGAGGTAACGAATAAGCCAACTTGGGTCATGAGAAAGTGAGATGGTTCTCTATACTCTATTTGTAAGTGTGTCATAGCAAAGGGGTTGCCAGAAGAATGGAAGTCTGACAAGGACTATCTTATGTAGAAAGCCCGTCAAGGACTATCGTATGTAGAAAATTCGCGAAGGACTATTATAGGTGGAATGTTAGCCAACTACTATCTTTTGTAGAAAGTTTGGCAAAGACTATTTTACATGGAATGTCTGCCAAGGATTATTTGAAATTGAAAGTCTGCCAAGGACTATACGTTTTGTAAAATCTGCCATAGACTATTGAATGAGGAGAATGCCCATGAGGACAATTTTCTCTAGGAAAGTTTTCCAAGGATTATGTAATACCTTTTTACCAAACCCGATTCACTGGGTCCAGATTTTGAATGTTACTACGAACAATTCTTAACGAAATATCAAAATAGTTGACAAACACTTATTATTTTAAACATTTTTCGTTATTATTACATTAAGGATTTAATATCAAAATAATATACTTTGGGAAATAATTCTTTACATCAGTACAAATGCCATTTATTACAATATAGACATTTTGTAAAGGTGGAATCTTAAGGATGATAGCTTACAGTATGCCACTTTTCCACTATATGCATAATAGCCCTCCTCGTCACTACTTTGGCGTAGTCTTGGTGTCATCTCTCTAGGCGTATTTGAACCATACAGTTGAAACAACAACAATTAACATTGTTAGTTTAGAATAACTTAGTGAGCTTTATTACATTGTACCTATGCTTCAATTAATCAGCTCAATCACTTACCTCTATTTCAGGCGATTCCTAAACAATTTCAACATACTCTTAGACACCAACTACCTTACTCTTAACTTACCCATTTCTTTCTCAACAAACCAACTTAAGAGTTCATTATGAGGACTTAGTTATTAAATTATACTATCAATGTTATTTTATTTGTGAATTACTCATAAGTTGTCTGATATGTCCAGTAATGCCTCATAACTTTGTTCCAGCGAAAGTTTGGGGTTAGGAGGTGTTACATACTCAAAGTAATACACCCTTAAAGCCCACTTCATATCGATTATCTCCTTTAATGCACACTCATTCAGTATAGTTGTTCACAAAAAAATTTCTTTGATGAATACATACTCATATGACAGACACTTACTCAGATTTGAATAGGATCAGAGTACTAACAAAGTCATACTGTAGTTCAATACTATTCAAACTTACTCGAAGTCATTTAGACAGATTCCTCATACTTATGTATCACAGGACTCTAGATACTTAAGATAATAACTCGGAATCAACCCTTCTATAACACAATCAAACTCACACTAACAATTTCTTATCTCTCATAACTACAAATATACCCAAGACTAATAAATTACCATGGCAGATACCCTTTCTATCATATAGACAGACATATCTTCTCAATAACTTCTATTAGAACTAAATCAATCACTTTACAGATAAAATTCACCCACTATAACTTCAGACGTATCATAACTTATCATGGCAGTATATATTATACAACCATCTAAATTTCTTCTGAACTTACCATACGGGCGAATAATCACATCATCCTATATCGACTTTACTAAAATTCCATGAGAGCTAAATAAAATGCACTATAGAGTAACAGATATAATATGCCACAAGGTAACATACAAAATACGTCACAAGGAGACCTAGATAATCACGTGTTGACTATCCTAGAGGACTTCACAGAAGGTGTTGTGGGTTTCTCCTTCATGGAATTATACATAAGTTCATGTATCATAATCCGTCATTTTGCTTCATACATTATCGAAGGCAACACCATGAACACTTATATATTCATTTCATATAGTGCCATGGGTCACAGCCTCATGGTCTTACATACACATTCATGTATTGTGATCTGCCACTTCGATTCATATATAGCGAAGGCTATAACATAAACATTTGTACCAAGTCATATCATATCATTTCTTTTCATATCACTTTATGTCGTGGGTTTAGCCATATGGTCTTACACTCATTCATGTATCGTGGTCTGCCATTTCGATTCACATATATGGAAGGCTACACTATGAATGTTTCCAACTCATTCTGAGATGCCATGGTTCTAAAGCTCATGATCTTACCATTATATCAATACCAGGATTTGCCAATCTAGATAGCAATTCAACTACCCTACCAGAGGCTACCTCAGGGGACATTTACACAACAAGCACTTGCCTAGAAGAACACTTCTTACTGATTCATACTTTCCATATATTAACTTTACCTACATGTTCACCAATCAATGTTCTTTTCGATAGAACTTTAAACATAATTATCATATCACATACCTTATCCCTACCGTACTTATATACTTACCTGTTATAGTAGATATATTTATTGAGTTTATATATATAAATTTATACTGGATTAATTCACATAAATGAGTCAATGTAAAAACTCACCTACAGTAGCTTGAACCTCCAAACTCAAACATCCATCGTGAAACAGTAGCAGTCACTACTTACAGAATATAGAAACACCATTTGAAGTCATTCATATACAATTTATCCTCATCTCAACCACTTCTCAACCACTGACAACCCCCATGAAAAGCCTTATTCTTTCATCTTACTCTCCATATACTCCTTAAAAACTCTATTTCAAAATTCAACATGTAGAGTTGTAATACTTTCCTAGTTATGGAATAACTACTTATTAGATTAATAATTATAGCTTTCAGCTTAATGAAAAAGAAATAATTTTTGATTACAGATGAAGAATCAAAGAACAACATACTCAAGGAAGAAGAATCCCCTCAACAGAACTCTTTTCACACATATATATGACCTATGCCTTCAAAGTGAAACTTGACAAGTGTCACACTCTTTCAAAATTGTTCTTATTAATCGTCTATAGTTTTTGAGAAAAACATAAATGAAAATCATATGTAATTAATTCTCGAACCAGTCTATCCAATTGGTTTCTAACCAAATTACTTTATAGCCTAACTAGCATAGTCATTTAAGTTAGAAGGGTGTGTAACACCCCAAACCCGGCCTGAACGTTATGGCCGAATCTAGCGATGTCACATTAAAGTGTTTTTCATAAAGTACGATACTGTAAAAACCCATTCTCAACTAATCTTCTTTGTTTGTTCTTATAGAGGTTCGTTTAGTTTAAAACTCAAGTCATTTAGCAAGATGCTAATCATATTAAAATTGTTATTACTTTTTAAAACATTGTTTGTTGCGGAAGCTTTCAAAATATGTCACGTAAACGTGGTGTTTTGGGAAAAAAATTATCTTTTTGAAAACACGCGTCTTTTCCTACTGCTAATATTTATAAACCCAGAAAAATAAAAAATAAAACCCCAAATTTAAGTTGAAATCCGTAGAGGCCTTATTACATAAACAAATAGCAAAATTAAATTACTTATAAATTAAAAATTAAATAAGAAAGCAAGTGCAGTTGTGTGTCCACCATTGAGTCCCTCACAGCACCGATGGCTGGGGATTACCTATACAGTTAAATAGATGGGTGAGTTTATGAAAACTCAGTGTGTAATCCCATATAAGCAAACAGTCAGAAAACAAGCACAGTCTGGGCCTAAGCCCTTTTTAGTAACAGTGACAATATTAGTTTAGCTTTAGCCTATCTCAATACAGAAATAGTCATGTGCTTGAGCCTTGGCCCATTGCAGTAATAGTAAACAATGCAGTAACAGTAAACATTATGCAAGTCCTACCCGTCCAGCCTCTACACTCCATTTCCGTCCAACCCTACACTTCATGTAGGGATAAAATCAACCCACCAATCCCTACACTCCATGTAGCATCGGTTACGGCACTAAACAGTATTTGCAGCAGAGCTGCCAATATTATAGGCTGAGAGCCATCAGTGATTTGCAGCAGAGCTGCCAGTATAGTACACTTCCTCCAATCATATAAAAACCCATCCCTATGCAATGCATCATGTAACACGTCATAATATTATACATGTATTCAATACAGTTACAATAGCATGCTAAAATATAGACATCCATCACAAAGGGGTAAAACAATCATCTTACCATAAAAGGGCAAAACAGCCATTTTACCTCATAAGGGCAAAACAGTCATTTTACCCCATAAGGGAAAAACAGTCATTTTACACCATAAGGGAAAAATAGTCATTTTTCCACAAAAAGGAAAAATAATCATTTTACCTCATAAGGGCAAAACAGTCATTTTATCCTAAAAGGGAAAAACAGTTATTTACCCCATAAGGGCAAAACAATCATGTTACCCCATAAGGGCAAAACAATCATTTTACCTTATAAGGGCAAAATAGTGTTACCCCATAAGGGCAAAACATTCATTTTATCGATTAAGGGTCCAAGTACGCTTACTGACCCAACAGAAGGTCCACAGTCATCTCGGGTGACCTGTGCAACCTTAACAGTCAAATAGTGAAAATAGGCCAAAGGCCCATATTGCGTGTAACATCCCGAAATAAGGCCTAGTCGAAATAGTGGTTTTGGGACCACAAATCCAACATAAAAATATTTATTTTATGATTATTATGAGGCCTAGAATATGAATATATGCATGTGTTAAAGTTTCATGAAGAAATTTTAAGTATAAGATGTCCAATTGGAAATTACGAACTAAATTGAATAAATTGCAAAACTTGGATTCTAGAAGCAATTTGTATGAAACTACTTTAGATTATGAATTAGAAGGTCTTAGAGAGCAATTTTCCCAAATTCTAAATTATTTGACAAAAATGGCTTGCATTGATGAAATTTTAAAGAAAGGGCATAAGGGCATTTTGGTCATTTGTCATTTTAATGAATTAAAATGGGAAAAATCAAGCCAAAATCAGCCATTTTCTCCTTCATCCAGCCAAAAATTTGGGGTTCTCCATAGCTAGGGTTTCCAAGCTTTCCAAGCTCAATAGTAAGTGCTTCCAAGCCCCGTTTTTCATGCTCTATGTATTTTTGAAATCCCGGTAGCTTGCTCTATCCATTTCTACCCATATTTCATGCTAGGGTTCATGTTTAAAAATTTACCCATGTATGAGTTGCTTTTATTTTGGTGGATTATGGAGGAATATGAAAGATGAATGTGTATTAAACATCTTTTCCTAGTTGGTTTTCATGAGAAACCCTTATAGGGACTATTTTGCAAAAGATGTAAATGTGTGGTAGAAATGAGAAAAATATGGAAAATGTGGGCTACCATAAGGAGGAAAAGTGTTCGGCTAGGCTTGGGTAAGATAAAAAGTGCATGTGTTTCATTATAAGAGCCTAGGGACTAAATCGTAAAAATGTGAAAGGTCAGGGGCAAAACGGTCATTTGGACCGGAGGTAGATATTAAACTTGAAATGCATAATTTAGTGTATTAATGAGTTAATTTGTTAATATAGACCCCGAGGAACAAATTCTAGAGGTCGATCGTGGTAAATGCAAGGTTTCGGAATAACCGAAACACAATCCTGAAAAGAATACCAAGTAAGTTTGGATAACTTAAAGTAAACCCCTAATATGTATAATGGTATGAATTATGAATGCATGATGATTGAATTTATTATTGGTATGAAATATCATAGAAATGCATATTTGATGATAACATGTGAAAAATGTCTTGGTTGAGGTTGAAAAAGGGAATTCGATGGATAAACCCTCATTGACATGTGAACTGTGATCCTGCATGTGTTGCAGTAAAGATTTAGCCTAGATAGGTAATCGTGATCTCATGTATGAAAAGGATCTAGCCCAGATGGGTGTTCCTTGAATGATCAAGCCCCCCGAAGAATATGTGGGCATTATGGATTCAGCCCGGACGGGTAATCCGATTAGGGTCTGAATTTAGCCTAGACTGGTAATTCAGATCCGAGCTCATTAAGGGTGTTTGTCGCTATAAGGAATTTAGCCTGGACTGGTAATCTTGACATCATCTTATGAGTTCATGATATGGGGGATTTAGCCTGGACTAGTAATCCTGCCATGAGATGTGAGATTCACGGGAGTGCATATATGAAATGATCATTCATATGAATTGACAGATAATGGATATTCCATCAAGATTTCCTAGAAGCTCAACAAGATTAACGTGGGATACATATATGAATGAAATGTTGAATGATGAGCTCATCTAGTTAAATTACATGATTATGTGACTAACTCATTGATTGAGTACATGTGATAGGAAATCATTTCATAATGGATGATTTCATGATTTAAGTATGGATGTATGCTAATTGCTTGGTAAGTTTACTTTCCGATTATTTGAGCTTACTAAGCATGACAATGCTTACCCCTTCTCTTTTCCCTGTCTCGCAGAGCTCGAGGACTCATAAGGACTAGAAGACAATTGGAGAGTCAACACACTATCAACCAAGCAAGCTTTGGTATAGAGACTTTGTTTATTTTGTTCAATGGCATGTATAGTATTTTTGAGTATTTTGTTATATGTGTCATTTGATTTTCCAAGTGAGGGCATGTAAAAATATGTTCATGTTTTGTATATGGTCACAAAAATTGGCTTAATTGAAGTAGGCTATGATCTACGATTTTATGCATGGTTTTTTATTACAAGTGATGGGTTGTTTCCAATTGGAAATGAGTTACATGAATGAGCCAATTTCGGATGGATTAAAGTGACATGGGAACCCATAAACATTAAATGGGAAATAACCTTTCATTTATAAAACCAATGATATGAGGTTTCCATACAATGAGTTTTATTAAGATTATTTACAAGTGTAAAATCATGTTTTCTCTCAAACTTGATAACTACTAAGCATAAGAGGTAGAAAGGGTGACTTTAGGCTTGGAAAATAGCCTATTAGAGTCCATATGGCTGGACACACGAGCTTGTGTCTAGGCCGTGTGTGACACACGGTTCTCTTCCATGGGCCTGTGCTATGGCCGTGTGTCCCCTGCACTCAAAATTTTAGTTCAAAGTTGTACACAAGTAGGCCACACGGGCGTACACCATGGCTGTGTTAAAATGGCAGTGTCGTCCACGAGCAGGTAGCACAGGTGTGTGCCATGGCCGTGTTAATAAGTCAGTGTTGCCTACGGCTGAAGGGCATGGATGTGCCCCAAGTCACAAGGGCGTTTGAGTCTACACGGCCCACCTACATAGGCGTGTGACACTTTATGTTAAGGAAAATTTTCTGAAGAGCCCAAGGTTAATCGAACATGCCCGTATTTGTCCCGCACTGCCACTTGATATGTTATAGGTCCTGAAGGCCTATATAAGGGACGACTGTTCATAGATGAAAAGCTTAAAATTTGAACTTGGTGACCCAATATGGTACGTTTCAAAATGAAAAGTCCCGATAATGCGTCGAACCCTATCCTGGCATCGGGTACGGGTAAGGGTTGTTACATTGCGGGCCTATGTGGGCCCACACACCCGTGTAGCCCACGAAACCTAGAAATGGCCTTGGCCGTGTGGAATACACAGCCTGCTCCAATATTCTTCACACAGCCATGTGATTTACCCATGTGAGGCCTTCAAAGTCATGGGGCCCACACGACCCATTTTGGCCCAACATGGCCCAAATCAGCCTTAGACCATGAAGTTACTCATGGCCAGCATTAACGATCTTACGCCCACATTTAGACATTTTAATTACCACACGACTGAGCGCACGCTCATGTGGTGTCGACGGTCACTTATTTCGGCTTTTGCCGATTTACGAGTATGGTAGTGTGGTTACACATCTATTTGCGAAAGTGCTCGACTAACCCCTGAGAACCCTAACCTAACACAATTAGAAACTTCGGTTAGTCGCTTACCAATCAATTGAAAAGAACCCTAACCCAAAACACTTGCTCGAGAGATTACCTATCACTCGCCTTGATCAATCACACTAAACCGTTGCAATGGATCGCTTAGAATCCTTAAAGACTACCTGTATCCCAATCGTAACTTGTTAACTAATACCATACACGCAAATAGATGAACCAAGTGTATAGCAACTTATCAAATGAGTAAACTAAGAATAGAAGACATTAGTATTCGGCCTACCTTTAGAAACACCCACTCGAACTGGGGCACAAGATGTAACAATCGCACCTCCTAACAGTAATTGGCAGAGAAAAGAGTTGTTAGATGGAAAACTATTGGAGTAGAGAAAAAAGAGAAGAGAGAGAGCATAACTAAATAGTTGTACTACCACCAAAAATGACAGAAAGCATAAGAGAATTGGAACAGAGGGTGAAAGAATGAGTATTATTCGATCAAGAAGAAATCGATTGGGGAAGAGGAAAAATGAGCTATTGATCTTCTAAAGAAATTCTTGTTATATGGGAATGTCTTCTAATTCTGGTGTTGGATGAAAGCATTGGTAGTCTGACTGGTTTATTATTTATATTGCTCTATTTCATCGGGTATTCTATTTCATTTCGTTTGATAAGAATTGATGAGAGAATACATATGATATTATGATTCTGTTTCTTCTACTTGATGCTTTATCTGATATATATGTATGGTAAGATATATTGATCTTGTTATATTTGATTTCAGTGGGATTAAATGATGTTTTCTTTTCGACATTTTTTTCTTTGAAGAATTATCGGGTATTTGTATTTTCTCTATGAGTTTGGTTTTCGATTTTCTGGCATAATATCGTATCTTGGGTTTCTTTATCCTGGATCTCTTTATCTGGATTTCTTTATTCTGGGTTTCTCTATCTTGGATTTCTTTATTCGGTTTTCTTATTATCTTTGTTCCATAATTTGTCAATTATGACTCATGTTCGAAGTACGTTCTTCAGCTCGTGATAATCATGTCAAATATGACTATACTTCTAATTTGATCTTGGTAATGTGGTGATTTTAGTATTGGGATTTTTTCTAATTTCTGTGTAAGGATTTGACATAGTAAAGGCATAGGTGATAAAAGCGCGAGTTTCAGTCGATATGGTGAATTATTTATTTGAAAGAATTCATGTGACAATTATGTCAGGATTATTTTTCTCAAGTCTGATAATATAATTTCATTTTTGTACTGATAAAAGAGTAAATAGTCTGAACGAGAAGTGTATATTTATTAGAAAGAGTTGGATATTAGTTAAAGTCACTACGAATGATAAGGTTTCATCTTGTGAGAGCTGAAAAGTTTATTATATGTTGACAAAGTTTGGATAGACGAGAATATTGGTAACCGAAGCGTCTAACTAGACTAGTCTACGTTGAGTAAAGACTTCCTGACTTTCAGTAATGTACTATTGTATGAATTGTGATGTGTTTCAAGACAGTGAGGTAATGTGATAGTTTACAGCATTCGATGTTACATAAAATCAGAGTTGTTAAAGGGGTTAAAGCCGAGCATTGGGATCTATCAAAATTATCCTTGTCAGTGTTGATATTGGGATGGAAATGAGAAGGATTATTCTTGAGGCCATATCAGAATTATTTCCATAGCGGAAAGAGGAAAATGTGATGTATCCTATTGTTAAATGTTTGGCAAGATCTATAAATCATATCTATATTGAATGAATTCCTACTTATCAGATTCATGGAATTTCAGGTCTCTTTGATTGTTGGATTTCTTGGAATTTCGGTCTCCATTAATCAAGTTAAGATCCGGGTTTTATGTCATGATATCATGGGAAACTGAGAAGGGTTGAAATTTAAGAACAGTTGAGAGTTGAGACTATAAGCTTTTAGATCATATGAGAAATTGAAGAGATTTATTGGAGGTACAGTCTAAGTGAAGTTCTTCGGCACCAATATGAGATTAAAAGTGAAGACCACTTTTCTGGTAAGATTTTGGGGACAAAAATCCCTAATGGGGGGAGAGTTGTAATATCCTGATTTTGGGCCTAGTCGAATAGTGGTTTTGTGACCACAAAATCCGAGATAGAAATAATTATTTTATGATTATTTTAAGGTCTATGATATGATTGCATGATTGTGTGAAAATTTCGTGAAGAAATTTTATGCTTAAAGTGCTTAAATTGAAATTAGGGACTAAATCGAATAATTTGCAAAACTTGCATTCTAGAAGTTTCTAGTATGAAATTGTTTTGAAATATTAATTAGGAGGTCTTAAATAGAATTTTACCAATTTCTAAGTCTATGGACAAAAATTGGACATGGATGAAATTTTTGGAAAGTTTATAGTAAGGGCATTTTGTCATTTAGGGGTAAAAATGAATTAAAATACAAAATTAAAAGCCAATTTTGCTATATTCAACCCCATGGCCGAATGTAGCAAGGAGAAACCATGGCTAGGGTTTTTCAAGCTTCCAAGCTCGATTGTAAGTTCGTTCTAGCCTCGTTTTTAATGATTTTTACGTTTTTGGAGTCCCGGTAGCTCGATTAAGCTATGCTAGCAATAATTCAACCTAGGGTTCATATTTGGAAAAATACACAAGGTGAAATTTGTGTATTTTGGTTTTATGATAGAATATGAGGTTTTAAATTATGTTAGACAACTTGTGCTACTCGGTTTTAAGTGAAAACGAGCAAAAGGCTTAATCGGTAAAAATACCTAATAGTCATAAGTACATGTTAGAGTGAGAATTTGATGTTGCCTAGAAGGGAAAAATGATCATCATGTCATAAAACATAAGAAAATAGGCTGAAGTTTAATTTACGACTTTGGGGCAAAAGTGTAAATATGCAAAAGTTTAGGGAAAATTATAATTTTCAAAATATGATTTTGGGTCAATTTGAATAATGTGAGTCCTAATTAGACTATATTTAAATGATAGAGCAAGGAAAACTAAAATTCGGGCTAAAATGGGGAAAATACCAAGTTGTGGACGAAATGGTAAAAGTAGCCATTTTCACATACGAGGTAAGTTCATGTGTAAATGTAGTACATAATTGTCATTTTAAGCAATTTAATGTTGTTTATATGATATGATGCTGATTATTATCATGAAATATTATGCTTTGTGGTTATTTTCAATAAAATGCAAATTATGTGTATTAATTGTTAAATATAAAGTACTACCGAGTATTGGTTTCGGTATTTTACGGAAGATGGCAAGGAGATGTGTTCGAGGAAAATCCCGTTTGAACCTTAGGAATAGATTAGGATACAAGTGACATGTCATTAGGATGGTTGAGCATCCGAACTGTTGAGTTGAGTCTGAGTTCGTGAAATGTAACTAGGCTCCGAACTCTTGAGTTGAGTCCGAGTTCACCTATGGATGCGAACGCCCGAGCTCGTTGAGTTGAGTCCGAGTTCGCTTATGGGTGGGTTACATGGTAGCTTGGCTACAGATGTGGCACTTATGTGCAAACTTTCCATGTATCCGAATTATATTCCGATGGTACAACAGGTAAAATTCTACTCAAATGGAGGAATACTCGAGATGAAAGGGAGTATTGGTAAGTGTTGTCAAATGAATACTTTGAATAGGTATGTACTTAACCCTCGGGTTGAAAACTCGATATAACAACAATATGGTAAGATGATAAATGAAATGTGATATGAATGTCTCGGTGATGATTATGCAAATGATGTTTTATGATTGCTTATATAGTTGTGTTACTTGTTATTTGCATGTGAGCTTACTAAGCATTTATGCTTACTTCCTCTTTTCATTCCTTGTAGTTTTGACAAGCCAGCTTGGAAATCGGGAACGGTCGGAGGCATGCTCACACTATATCCGTATACCATCTTGGCATAATGGCTTGCATATTTTGAGTATGGCATGTATAGCATTATAATCATTTTGTATATATGGTCTTATGATATGGTTATTGAGTGGTATGGAAATGCTTGGTAATGATTAGCCATTGGAATGGCTAATCATGATCATATTTGGTGTTATGTATGTCAAATTGCTAGCTAATCCATGGAAACCATGAAATAGGTAAAATTTACCATAAAATAGATTCAGACAGCAGTAGTGATGTGAATTTGAAAAATCACTAAAAATATTAGAAATGGAATTAAATAATGAATAAGTTATGGAATAGAAGCTTGATGAGTCTATTTTCATATGGAAGAAGCGAAACAGGTATATGAGCTATATTTTATGAGATGTTTAAATTTTTGTGAAACAGGACCAGAGCGATTTCTGGATCCCCTGTTCTGACTTTGGAAATTCACCATAAATATTAAAAGATAATTAGGAATCATTCTTTATATGTACAGATTCCTTATTGAGTCTAGTTTTATTAGAGATAAACGGAATAGTCATTGAGCTCTGTACAGGGAGATATTTATTCGTAATACACAGAGGTTAGAGCAGTCAAATCCTGAAACAGGGGAGACTTTAACTAATAAACTGTACTAATTTGCTCGACCAAAAATTCTAGAAAAAATTAATAAATATATATATGAGTCTAGTTTCAGGGAAAATTTACGGAATTCGATTTAGAGTTTTGGAACTCAAGATATGAATTTTTAAGCGACTGTGATGCAGATTGCTAGCTTGACTGAAAATTTTAAAAATAAATTGTTTGAGCTGTTTAAGTAATGAATTAAGTCTGTTAACACCTCGTGTTCGACTCCGGCGACGGTCTCGGGTATGGGGCATTACACACATGCCCAGGTTTGAACCCAAGACTTCTCAGACACTTTCCAGGACACTTAAACACTGAAGCAGACAAGCAGATGTGTTATTTTCCTGCACAATTAAACATTTATGTGCAGCCTTCTAATTGTTCCCATGCTCAAGACCCAATACTTCTAGGCCCAAAAATCAGGGCATTATAGGGTGAACTACACTATTGGCGTTAACTCATTCCATACATACCCCTTTTACTTAACCAAAATTCCCTCCTCATACAACAAAGTGTTCTAGAAAAAAATCCTTACTTACATACTTAGCGATCACATTTTTCCTATTCTATTTGCCGAAAGAGGTAATTAGGTGGATAACACTTCACCAAAACAAGTTATTTCACTAGAACACTCCCAAATTTGAGATCTGCTAGATTTGTGGTGTGACAACCTCCCCCCTTTAACAAAATTTTGTCCCTAAAATTTTTCTAACTTTGAAGAATCCCAATTCATAATGAAATCTAATTGTTTGGGCTAGGCATGTACTACAATATTGGTGAACTCTCCTTCTTACCCACAACATCTTTTATGCATAGGTAGACATTTTGAAGGTGTTTGGTAATAAGAATACCATTAGTCTATCTCTTTCGTCAATTCAAAATTTGGCAGTTATTCACATATAATCAAACGTTACACACTTGTTTTTTTTATAGATGTCAATTTTTATTAGAAGACTTGAACAATTTCTGCAAAATAAACTTGGCATGTTTGCTCTATAAAACAAGTACTCAATCACCTCTCTAAACACTTTTGCTAAATCAATCGAAACCCTAACTTCTTTTTTGCTCAGTCTTTTTGCCTTCATCACTTCAGTCTCAGATTTTTCATACGTAATCTTTGCTTTCTTCACTTCTTTTTTCTTCACATTTACAAATGAAGATGTCTTGATCAAACACTCGAGAGAGAGGCTGAAACCAACATAATCAAAACAACAGTCCGAAAAATCCCTTCTCTTTTGGACCTCAAGGTCCCAATGATACTTTATCAAGTGTGGAACCCCTTCATATGAATGTAGAACCACTCTAGAGGAAGTATAGATATATTTAGGAGCTCGAGGTATTCCCACCCAAATTTTACTTACAACTTTCAAGGCCACCAAGGTGTCATCTGAGTGATAATACTCGGGGTATTACTTTACCCTTAATCTTACTAGAGGTTGGTTTCCATCTACCAGTACACTCGTTCTTTTGCTCAGTACTGATTGAGTATGGTAGTGCACCTAGACAACTATCAGCGTTGTCCTGATGGACTTTACTTACCTTCTTCATTGATTGTTGCATGCACAATAATGCAACACTTCTGGGTGTATTCTAAATATTTTATAAATTAAAAAGTACAAGGCAATGGGCTGGTGTTGTAAATGCCCACTTTAGTGTTCGACCAGGCTGTGATCCAATCATTCAAAATAGTATTTCTAACCTACACCTTATGATGGAAAAATTCACATTATAGATTAGAGAATGGGTTTGGTTTTCTCATACACTAGTCTCTTCCTTGGGAATTTATTTGTGCTCACTATCTTTCAGTTGATTTAGAAGTAGCCTTAAAATAATACCGAAGACTACAGATGGGGCTTCCACTTGAGCTAGTGGAAATTGTTACAGTTAGGAATATCTTCGAATACTATTTATAGAACCAAAACCCAAACAATCGTCGGGCAAGTATCCCTAGTAGTTGGTTAGATGACTATAATGTGCCTTTAGCCTTAAAGGCCTGGCTTTTTAATTCCACAAGCAATCTAGCACAAGCTTTGACTAGGCGAATATGAGAACCCCTTTTCTTTTTTTACGATGTTTTCAAAATTTGTTCTCGTAATTGGATCATCACACTTCCTAGTATTATTCCTTCTTATTCTTCTCTAAGTTGGGCTAATTCTCCTATTAATGATGTAGGATCCTTTTCAAATTCTCACTCTACACCCAAACAAACACTTGATATGGATTTCACAACATTCTTGGGAGAAGCTCGTGCTAAGGAGAGAGTTGTTGTTGCTTTATCTAAGAAGTCAGTAGCAATGAAAAGTCAAAATTAACCCAGAGTAAATGAGGATAGTATCGAGATTGACGTGAGTGAACGCCCACAGTTATAAAAGAGTAGATTTAGAAAGGGGATATTAACACCAAAAGTTCATTCTCTTCTAGTTCTAGTAGTTCTTGCAGTGTCTATAGTCCCAACGAAATTCGCCCAACTCACAGACTCTTCAGCTTAGTATGTTAATCCTCCACTGGCTAAGGTCCCAATAAAAACATTACCATCAGAATAGCCTGTGGCTCCCACCAGTTCTCAACCTCAACAAACCTCATCTTTAAAAACAAATAATTTATTTCCATGGTGTAACCTATATTCATCAATGACATCTTTTGTTTCTATAAGTTCCATCTTTCAGATTTAGCATAGTATGACACCAACTCAAATGAAGGGGTTTCTTAGTTCTTACCTCTCATCCAATCCAAGATTATTCCCTCTTTCAATATTGGTGAGTCCTCAAAAGCTTTATTGGTAGAGTATGGTCTTTGGGGTGGTTTCCTTCAAGAAACTAGTGACTTCTATCCTGCAAAAGTTACACGTTTAGCGAAGGTGATCAAAGCTGGTGGACATACTGTAGGTGAACTATGCCAAACTAACAAGAATAATAGGGACAAGATCAAACAAATTGATTCCTATGTCTTGGCTTGGAAATTCAAATACTTAGATACATAGTCTAAATGTAAGGAGTTGGAAGGAAAAGTCAAGTCACTAGAGGAGAACGGATCCTCTCTTAAGGAGCAACTTAAGGATCAAGAGTTGCACCACAAAGATGAACTAGATAGTTTATGCCAATCCAGTGAAGAAGTCTTCAGAAAATATTAAGAAGACACCACAAAGAACTTAACTAAAGCACTGCCTAAGTTAAGGTCTAACTTTGTTCTTCACAGTCAAGTGGCCCAATGAACCTAATGAACCTACGTTAAGTAGACTTCAATTTTCTTAAGGATATCTCTACAAATTCTCTGAGCTTTAATGTTTACCATCCCAAAGGAAAAGATTTGGATGATTTTCAGTCAAAATGGAAACAAACAGTTGGTTTCCTATCCCAGAATACACTTGAGCTAGAGGAAGAAGAAAATTCAGAAGGCTCGATTGACTTAGAACAGACTCTAGAGGACGGGGGACAAACAGAAGAGGTCCCTATAATAAAAGAGATTCCTTGTAACACCTCTTACCCAGTCGAGACATCAAACTCGAATAATAGGATGCTACATGCAACAATAATAGCAACATCTAAATTTAATATAATATAATTAACATATATTGCAATGAAATAAATTAAAGTCTACAAAGGTTTAATTACGCGATTCAAGTATGAAATATGATTGATTTGTAAAATTTATCAAAGTTTTAAAGTTTCAAAATTTGTATCGATATTTAGTTCTTAGGTACTGATATTGTATCAACACCATACCTAAATAATGATACCAAAATTCAATTATGGTTGTTAGGAAAAAATAAGGGTATCGATATTTATTTTCTAGTATTGATTTTTAAGAAAAGTATCGATACTCATATGAAAATCAATACCATTTTAGCACACTATTTGTTTCAAAATTTGTTCATATGGTCTAGTACCTATACCAAGTATAAAAATATCGATACTTAAGTTCAGAAATGGTATTAAAATGTCTATTTCATGATCAAAACATCTAAAACTCAAATGATACTCTTTAGAAACAATTAAAGACCTGAAATCATCAATAAAAAACAAACTAACTAATAATCAAGACTTCTTGTACTCAACTAATTATCATTAAATCGTTTTCAATACTAATCTTCTAAAGGTTACCACACCCAACCATATCAATATGTTCTCAATGGCACCCCAAGCAATAAATCAAACATTCGTTTATTCAACTATTCAAACAATCTCTCCTTTGACCCCATGTCACCCATGTAACTTATGCATAAAACCTCACCAAGATCACACCTTTAAACAGATTAAAACACATCAAATATTTGCCAAAATAACATAAGTTCCTAGTTTTAACCAATATGCCTTAAGGCACCATCACATCTAATCTAATTTAACAATTCATATCATATATCAAAACATTCATATAGTCATCAACTAAAGCAAAAACTACACACAACATTCCAAGTTCAACTATTTTACAAAATAGAATAAACATGACATTTCCAAAGTAACTTCATCACATCCATCATGAAAGCCTACCATGAAAACATGAAATTCAACACATTACATGCCAACTTAAACACATTACAATTCCAACTAGAACTTCAATTTTTACCAATTCCACAACTCTATATAAATGTCAAAAAATCGAACTAACGAGTCAAAATCTACCGAGATAGGGGCTTGATAGTGTGAGCCTTAAAGTTGATCCATCCGAAAAGTTTCACAAAATGATAACTACAGGAAACATAAAAATAAATAGAGTAAGCTTATATAGCTTCATAAGTCCATAGCTAAACTAAACCGACTTACCTCGGTCAAGTAACTGAATTTAACAACTTAACTTAAAGTAACCTGATATTCAATTTTCAAAATAGGTGAGATTTGCATAAGATCAAATCATCATATAAATCATATTCACCGTAAATTCAATCAGGATCATGAAATATATATACTTTTACACATTCTATTAAGATAAATCATGTTTACTCAATAAAAAATAATTTCTATATATCCATTTAGTTCCATTCATCTTTTTGATAATTAATCTTATTTCTTTCTAGAATGATGAACAATAAAAACATGAGTCTAATACTCAAGTAACTATACCACAATACAGAGCATCGAAATGCTATTCAAAGGCACTGAAGTGCAGACCCATACAAGTTCGCGTTCTAATGTTATTGGCATTCCAATTGTATCCTAATCATTTACTATGTTCAAACTGGCATTTAACAAACTTCATAACATTTTTCATTTAAAGGAACTTCTAGAATATCCATACACATGCTGTAAATCAATCATGTTCTTTTCAAAAGCATATATATATAACTATTATTTCGTATATGTTCATCACTTTACAAATAAGTCTTACTCACCTTTCAACTAATTTTAACAAATAGCAATCTCAAACCAACCTTAACATTTCAACCACAATTTAATTAACAAGGTCATGACAACACCAACTATAAATATAAATATATCTATACTATGAGCTTACCTATTAATTCACCTAACGGTTAACTCATAGGGATTAATCTGAGATCTTTCCTTTTCTTTAGTTATCTTCCGTATGGTTCAATTCTTAATCTATATATAAATAAATTCAATTTATCAAATTCAAATACATTGCCATACTCATTTTTATACAAATGACTTATAATATTCATTTTATAAATGTTCCCTAAACTCTTACACCTCATACAATTTAGTCCCTAAAACCAAAACTATTAAAATATTCACATTTAAACCCCAATACACAAAACCAAACTTATTACAACCATAATTAGCCCTCAACAACTTAAAAATTATAGAATTTTCATGCTAAACTTTACTTAATTTTATTTTATTCCCTAAACTCAAAACTAACAAAAATTTCTTTACAAAATAGTCTTAATTTACAACTAAGTTTACAAATTCATAATTTAAAACCAAGATTGTAACAACTCATTTTCAGTGAAATCGGAACAGAGGTTTTGGGACCACAAATCTGATGAGTAAATTAATACATTATTATTATTTTAATGTTTATGGAATGCTAGTAGCGTCATATTAAAATTTCATTAAGAAATTTTGAAGTTTGCATGCTTAATTAAGTGAAAAGGACTAAATCGTAAAAGTTGCAAAACTGAAACTCTATTAGTTAAAGTGTTCAAATAGCTATGAAACCTTACAATAAAGGACTTAGATGGTAATTAGACCAATTAAATTGATAGTGGATATTTATGGATATGGTTTTATTGAAATTATTAATGTTTTTAAAGGGAAAATTGGTAAAATAGTAAATAAATCATAAAAACAAAAGAAAGGAAAAGGGATATCATCTTTATATCACCTTCTTCAATCGAATTTCACAATGGGAGTATGCTAGGATTCGGCCAAACTTAATCCCAGTTGCATGGTATGCAATTTTTTCCCCTTTTTAATGACTTTTATGTTTTCGGGATTGTTGTAGCTTAATCTAGCTAGCCCGGGGATCGATTTGCAAAACTATTCAAGATTTATGGTTTTTCCATGAATGTAATTTAATGATTCTTGATGTTTTATGAAATATTATGAGACCTTGTTGATAAATAAAAAAGTTTTGTAAAACTGTTGATGGTATGCAATTTTCCCCTTTTTAATATTTTTATGTTTTTAGGATTGTTGTAGCTTAATCTAGCTAGCCCGGGGATCAATTTGGAAAATTGTTAAAGATTTTTGGTTTTTCTATGAATGTTATTTAATGATTCTTGATAAATAAATAAGATTTTTGATGAAAACTTCATTTAGGGACTTATTTGTAAAACTAGTAAAATTTCATGGTAAATGTAACACCTCTTACCCATATTTGACGTCGGAACAAGGTACGAGGCATTACTGGACTTAAACACAAACAAACATTGGAAACCAAGACATGAATTTACACTCAAATTTAAAACTTTTCAAAAATATTTGTATCATCCCTTAAACGAGCCTAGAGGCACAAAACATGCATTAGAGGTGGTTCGGGACTAAATCGAGAACTCAAGCAAATTTTTACGAAACTTAGAAAATTTCACATGTTTCAGGTCACACACCCGTGTGGTTTAGGACATGCCTGTGTGGGAAGGCTGTGTGGTCACACACGCCCGTGTCCCTAACCTGTGAAACGCTCTGTTTATGATGTCATCAACAAATTAAGGTCACATGGCCAAGTCATACACCCGTGTTGTAACACCCCTATCCCGTGACCGTCGCCGGAATAGGTAAGGGGCATTACTGGGCTTGTAACTCATGTCAGAACCGTAAAATTTTGAACTTTTTCTTGAAATAAAGGTCATTCATTTAGATAAATACTAAGCATAGCCAAGGATAAAATTTAAACTTCTCTAAGTAAACATTCAAAAGATGCCATTTTCGCATGGCTTATATACATTAACCAAAATATTCTTCCACCCCTAGTCTATTTTATACATGCCATAAGATAATCCAAAACATAGCAGTACCAAACAGTGGATAGTGATAGTGTGACTAGTTGCTGACGACCCCCGAGCCTGTAGCTTCCAAATGATAACAATCAAATTATAACATAGTTGTTCGTATTTTTATTTCACTCTTCCTTCGGGCATACCATCCCTTTACCGAATATGCACATCTCAGCATATGCAATAGGCAGATAAATTTTCACATAAAAGTGAGCTCATGTGACATAGATATATTGCATAATTTCACATAACCTCTCACACTGATCCGATGTCACATAATCATAGGAATAGTTTCATAGATTGCTCACGTATGCATCACATAACTACCTTATGATTTAGTTCAAATCAAGCTCACATATAAACTTGGAGTACATACCTGTTTAACCTTTCGCATTGAATATATTTATAAGCAATTCTTATTACGAAGTCTTATAGCTTTAACCTCTACTCGGATTATCGGCGAGACCTTTAGCTCAGATGAAATCTCCACACGAAGTTATCGGGTCTTACCCGGACAAAATCTCCACACGTAGTCATCGGGTCTTACCCGGAATATATTTCCACACGTAGTCATCGGGTCTTACCCGGAATATATTTCCAAGTTTCATGTACATTTAATCACATGTTACGACATTCACATCGACTGTCATATTTGTAATTCATTTGCCTCATCAAATATCTAACAATACACACCTTTCACATTTGGTCATTCGGCCACAATATACCCACACCTCCTACATACTTCACACTAGCCCTTTGGCTTTACCACATATACGTATCTCATACATATTTCACACTAGCCATTCGGCTTTACCACATATACATATCTCATATATATATTTCACATTAGCCATTCGGCTTTACCACATATACATATCCCATACATATTTCACATTAGCCATTCGGCTTTACCACATATACATATCTCATACATATTTCACATTAGCCATTCGGCTTTACCACATATACATATCTTAATCTTGTGCATCAATTTCAGCAATAGCTTATAAGCAACTCAAATAGTTTCATCAATGTTTTCAACAAATTCACATATTCACTACAAGCTGTTTTTCCTGAGCAATAGTCACAAAATTATTTTTAACTGGAGCTACAAAACTCAAAATCAATTGCCGTTAATTTTCCCTGAATATAGACTCATATATATTCCATCCATAAAATTTTTAGAATTTTAGGTTTGGTCAATCAATACCATATTTTTCTTAAAGTTTCCCCCTGTTTCACTGTTTGACTAATCTAACCACTCTTCACTACGAATCAAATTTCTCATTGTACAGAATTCAAAATATGTTCTATTTGATTTCATTTGAAACTAGACTCATTAAGGTGTCTAAGAATATAAATTTTATCTTATAACCATTTTTGTACAAATTATAATGATTTTCTAAAAACAAAACAGGGGATTTCGGAGTCATTCTGACACTGTCTCACACAACTTTAAATATCTCTTTATAGGAAATTTCTTTGCTTACACGGTCTCTTTTATAAGAAACTAGACTAATTAAGATTTGATTACATATTTTATTCAGCCTATAATTCCACACCAACAATTTATAGTGATTTTCTAAATTCACGTTACTGCTGCTGTCCTAAGCAAATTATTACAATTTGCTCTTAAATTTCCAAGTCCAAACACTTATGAACTTACCATTTGAGTTTAAGACATATCATGGCCACATCATACCTTATTAAATCAACTCATTATGTCCTATTATGATTGAATTTACTCAACGTTTAATCACTTAAAACTTACCTCGGAAGTGGTCGACGACTAGATATCCACGGCTATTTGTTTACTTTCTCTTTTCCCCTATCCGACTTTGATCCTCTTTGCTCTTAAGCTTAAGTAAAACAATAGATTTGCTTAAGTACTTAACTAATATTATTCACTTAACAATCACATTTGGCAATCACATATCATTTAATCTACATCTAAAACAAAAGATTTCAATATGTATCATATTTAATAAAACATGCCATGATTCGATTTCATGCTTATTTAATCATATATTAACACATCTCATTCAACATATCACATCAGTAGTCATTTGCTACATTCGGATATAATCTCCATATGTACACCGTCATTTACATTTCGGTTCAAAAGTCATACATAAATATCACATATCCATTTCATCATTCAAGCTTAACCCATAGTGACCATTCAACTATAAATCATATACATAAATTATATCACACAACTTAATTCAAGTAGAACCAAAAGGTCACAATTCATCTAATATACACATATCAAGGCATCATCAATTATATACTAAAGGTGACTACTCAAAACTTACCTTGGATTTTATCGAATAACTACGGATTGACTAATCGATTAGTTTCGCTTTCCCTTTATCCAAAATTGGCTCCTTATGCTCTTGAGCTTGAATTACACAAATTTAACTTATTGTTAATCAACTAATCAAGCATTGTATCATGAGCATATTCGGCTTTCACACATTTTAAACATAGTAATAATCATGCACATTAAAATCAAAATGCAATTAATCCCATACACAAAAATATAAGACACTTCACTTCCATCTACTTATATACACGTATCACATAAGACTATTTCATACTTTCTATCACCTAAACAAACAACAAATTTTCCAATTAATTTCTTGAGCCCACATTCGGCATCTATATCCACAAAAACACACTATAAATCATCTAAACATTTTTCACTTCAATCACACATACATATCATGCTAGCACATAACACCATGATTTTGTCCTAATTTGGAGAGCCAATAATTTAAGTATTACAGCAGCATATTAATTAGCTAAGTACCATAAATTTGTCCTAATTTGGACAGCCAATAATTTACAGCATTACAGCAGCAAATTAATTAGTAATAAACTATCTTAAGTTCAATTTTAACTCCCTCATGCAGCAACCAGACAGCATGCAAGTTAACTTCCAACATTCGGTCAAAGCATTTAAATAAAAGAATATGCATGCTAAATTTCCAGCATTTGGACAACATTTCAACTTGAAATTTTCCAGCCTTTCACCTTTAATATTTCGAATATTCAAAAGCAAAAAGAAGAGTACAACTAATCAATTAAAATTTTTGAACATAATTCAAGGTATATGTTCAACTAAATATTCATGTTAACTCATAATCAATAAGATATTAAGTAGAAAATAAAAACATTATTAGCATGCATGCTATCTACATACAACAACCATTCGACTTCCATCTATTATCAACCCTCAATACACAAAACATCGAAACCAACATCAAAGAAATATAAACATCCATGACCAAATGTCATCTTCATCCATTTACAAAAATTTTGCCATGAGCTGACTTCTATACTTGATGACCACTCCAAATATACAAGGATTTTCAATGAAAGAGCATTAAACATACCTTAATCTATACATTCACCATAGCCGAATGCCCTAGCTTCATTTCCATTTTCTTTTCTTTATGGTTTTCGGCAAAAATGCAAGAAAGGATGGATGTAACTTTGTTTTTATCACCATCTTCTATTATATTTCATTTTAATAAGCCAATTACAAAATTAATCTTTGTAATTTAATATCAAAACCTTTTAAATGGTGGTCCATTACCGTCCACTTACCTATGTAGTGGCCAAATATCATTTAATAATTATATTTCTTCTTTCTTTCTCAACATTTGGCAAGCACAAGGCAAGGATGTATGGCTTCCCCTTTTTTTTATTTTAAAATTTAAATCATTAACTATTATAATATAATATATAATGCATATATGGCTATTCAACCATCATCATGGCCGGCCATTTACATAAAAATGGGGAATTTGACATGCAAATCCCCATATTTTAAGCCATGCAATATTTGACCACTACACTTCAACCTACCACAATTTCAATTTTTCACATAAGTCCTTTTTAACTAAATTCACATAAAAATAATCAAATTAATGCATGAAACTTTCACACATGCATTTACTCACATTATAAACACGTAATATATCTTTTAATTTCTTATAGGACTCGGTTTCGTGGTCCCGAAACTACTTTCCGACTAGGGTCAGTTTAGGGCTGTCACACGTGTGCTTAGGCCGTGTCCTTCACACAGTTGAGACATACGCCCGTGTTTCTGCTCGTGTGCTAGATACGAGCATTCTATTTTGCATCAATTAAGGCGCAGGGGACATATGGCCGAATCATATGGCCATGTGGCAGACCGTGTGGACAAATACAAGGCTATTTACCAAGCTATTAGCCACCCTTTTTCACACATGCACTCATATCAATTCAAAGGCACAAAACATAACATACTTAGGCAACCAAACACTCACAACTAAGACAATAATATGTCATTCTCATGCCATCATTCATCATACTTAAAACATCATACTTAGCCCATTAAAATCATATTAACATCACATCCACAAGAGGGCATTAACACATGAATAAACTTGTAATCAATATAAGCCATCAGTAGTGGCTATGTACAATTTGAGCAATAATTCATTATAGGCCAACATATTTGGCCACATTAATAATAACAAATATAACCAAAAGACCAAGTCCCTATACATGCCATAGACTCAAACTACTATAATTCATCAATACCCGTAGTGATAGCTTGATAGTATGATAGGATCTCCGGTGATCTTCAACCCGAGCTAGCTAAATAATCCTATAAGACATGGGAAAGGAAGGGGAGTAAGCTACAAAGCTTAGTAAGTTTGTATGCAAATAATAAGTAACAATAGTCATACATTTTTCATACCACTAACATAACATAACACAACATAAATGTCATTAAATCTTCATAGGCATAACTTACTCAATCACAATGCTTACCCCCTTCAATTTATAAGCATATTTTATTACATCTTAACATTTTCCAAACAATTGTAACCTCTCCAATATAACATACCATAATAATCATTAACAAATCATTTCAAGCCTCATAGTAACATGCACATTAATTATGCGTATTCATATTTTCAAGTCGAAAACTTAACTTCTTTCAATGATTTAAACTCTTAACTTCACATATTTTCATAACCATTTTAATAGGCAATTATGAAAATCTTTCATTTTTTTACACATATCTAGTGAATCACAAATCAAGTGAACTAAACATCTTATCTCTCAATTTGATATGGCTCAAAAGCCTAACACATGATTCTCAACTGAATTTACCACGAATTTACGCATCATCAACATAAATACTTATTCACAAGATTAAATTAAGGTTACTTTCATAGTGATCAAGAACTCATAATATCATGAAGCCAATGCTTATAAACTTTACGTATATACTTGTATGAACTCGTAACGTAGTCATATTTTTTCAGATCTTTGACATAATAATTGAATTACCTGTTGAACAACTTGGAATACTCAAGGATACCCGGGAAACCTCATACACATAGTAAGATGCCAATGCCATATCCCAGATATGGTCTTACATGGGATCACATATCGATGCCGATAGCCCAACTATGGTCTTACACGATGTCTCGTATTGATGCATGTCCCAGACATGGTCTTACATGAAATCACATATCGATGCCATATCCCAGATATGGCATTACACGTAATCACACATAACCCTAATGTCATGACATTTGTATCCTATCTATTCCTAAATTTTAACCGAGACTTCTTCGTTATATTGGCATTATCAAACTTGCTCATAATATCAATAATATAAATCATATAAAATTAAAGAAATTTGAAACATAAACATAGCATTGCATTATTCACATACAAACTTACCTCGATACCAAAAATGGTGAAAATGACCTAACCATCAAATACTTATTTTTCCCTCGTTCTAGGCCCGAATCTCATTTTTCTTGATCTATAATATCAAATTTAGCTCACTTATTAGTCACATAATTCAATGTGACCCAAAAATCATATTATGAAAAAATTATGTTTTTACCCTTAAAGTTTGACATATTTACATTTTAGGCCCTAGGCTCGTAAAATAATTTTCATTCAATTTCTTTGTACCTTAAGCCTATCCGAACCATTTTCATAACTATAACAGCCCACAATTTTTATTAAAACACACTTTTACTACATATTTTATAACTTTTACAATTTAGTCTTTTTAGGCATTTTCACCGAAAATCACTTAGCAAAAATTGTTTCTCCAACCATAAACATGCATAATCTACCATTAAACGTCAAAATACACAAATTTATAACATGGTTGAAACCCTAAACCTTCATCATAACTCAAATAAATGGTAGAAATAGGTAGATCATGTTACAAAGATTTCAAAAACGTGAAAATCATTAAAAACGGGGCAAGAACGGACTTACTATGGAGCTTGGAAAGCTTTAACAAAACCCTAGCCATGGTGGTATTCAAACATTCAGCCAAAGGGTTGAAGATGAGCAAATTTTGGCTTTTATTTTGTTTATTTAGTCATTTAATTACTAAATGACCAAAAAGCCTCTAACTTAAAAATATTCCATGTCACCTATTTCATATCCATTTTTGTCCAAAAAATTAGCCAATGGTCTAATTATCATTTAAGTACCTCCAATTTAAAATTTCATAACAATTGGGCACCTCTAGCATATAGAACTCAACTTTTGTACTTTTTACGATTTAGTCCTTTTGACTAAATTGAGTGCCCAAACATCAAAATTTTCTAACGAAATTTTCATAAAACAATTCCCTAAAATTTTGTACCATAAAAATATAATAAAAATGAATTTTACTATGTTAGATTTGTGGTCCCGAAACCACTGTTCCAACTAGACCCAAAATCGGGTTGTACAAGTAATTTTGTCAAATGCTGATTTGTATGAGTTGATATAGGTCCCTAGTGAATTTTGCTAACATGAAATGAGGATGAAAATGCTTATATTTCACTTTACGAGCTTAAGGACTAAGTTGCAAAAAGTTAAAATGCTAGGGGCAAAATTATAATTTTTTAAAATATGAAATATGGATAGAATTGAATAATAGAAGTGTTAAATGAATTAAATTTTTCTATTTAGATCAAGATAGACCACATACGAACTTAGATCTGGGAAAAGCTAAAGCTTCGGATTTGTTGACTACATTTTTACGCATTGTTTGTCGAGGTAAGTTCGTATGATTAAATAACATTTTAATGTGCTATTTTCTTTATAACTAAATGATGTATATACAATGATGTCACGATGGTTATCGAGTCCCGTTTTAACCTAAGGAATTAGTAGGATACAAATGACATGTCATTAGGGTTTTCATGTTTCAGGTGCTGGTCTTAAATATCCTACTGATCACTTAGGTCCTGCATTTGTTGTGGATACTCCATAGCTCATGTGAGCAGCATCATGTAGCTTACATTTTGACCCACAACTAGTGTGAGTAGGCCCTTTTCAAAGCTCGTGTGAGCAAGATGTAAAGGAAAGGTTACAGTTATATGTTTAGCACACTTCGTATGAGCTTTCTCAAATATCCGATGATATTCTAAATGGTTAAACAGGTATAAAAAGGAAAGGAACGGTAAGTGTTCAAATGAATTATATCATGAAATCATGAAAAGGATTTAAATGGAAAGCTTCAACGGAAGTATGTTTATGTTCATTAAAATGATGCATTCAAAAGAAATATGTTGTTGATGGTGCTTAGGCTTGTGCAAAGCTTGTGGTTGGATTATGTTATGCTTAATCTTAATGTTATGTATTGAAATGGTAAGTTATGTTCATGTTTTAAGAACTTACTAAGCATTACGTACTTATGTAATTTTCTTTCCTATGTTTTATAGATAATCAGAAGCTCGTTGGAGATCTATCACACTATCCAACGATTATATCGGTAGTTTTTGATGTTTTGGCCAAGGTTATAATGATGTGTATAGATGGAATTGCCTTTAATGTTAGTTGAATGTTGGTTGATGATTTATTTGAATGTTGGTTGATGATTTTTGCATGTATGAGTTGTTTTGGCATCATGCAATGTTGGTTGGTTTGTGTCATATTGGTACATTTGGTGCCTATTTAGTATGTGTTAATATAGCTATGGTTTGATGCATGTTTTGATGGCTAATATGGTATGTGAATGAATAGTTTTTTTTCATAAAAGACCAAAAGGTCAACTTCCATTTAAATTGAATCACTAATAACCAAGTCATGGATATCCAAAGGATAATCCATATTAAAAGACCAATTACAAGAATTTTCAATAGCAATTCTACAAATAAAGTCAGCTACCATATTCCAACTACGGTTGGCCCAACAAATAGTAGTCGAATGAAAATTATCCATTATTTTTTGAATTTCATTGATGCATGCCCCTAAAATGGTGATATCCCTTCCATGATTCTTCGTTCTGTTTACTAGACTAGCACTGTCAATATTAAAAACCACTTTAGAAATGTTAAGAGACTGCGCCATATCTAAGCTTTCATCAAAAGCATATAATTCAGCCCATTCTGCTGAAAAAGTTTCTGCTTTGAAACCCCCTCCACCGCCAATGGCAAAACCATCCTCATTTCTAATAAGAAACGCATAGCCTATTTTTGCCATTGTTAATAGAAACATCAAAATTAATTTTTGCGTAGCCTCTCAAGTGTTTCTCCTATTGTTTACAAGCAGGAATAATAAGGTCATTCACCAAATTGTAGATACAGAAGTTGCGGCTTAAGGTTTTGGCTCTTTCCCAGACAACATACGCATCATTTTCCTTTCCACAAAATATAAAATTATTTTGGTTGTTCCAACTGTTCCAAAGAGTTACTATGAAGTCGGTAGTAGCTTTCTTATCTAACATACACAACATCCTCCAGCCAGCTGGTGCAGCAATTACACTATTTTGTAAGAAGCCTATTATCTAGGCCACGAATAGAAAGGATGGTCCTCGCTGCTGGGCAATCTTTAAGAGCTTGAATAAGAGTTTCTTTTTCAACACCGTACCTTGGAGAATCCTGTCGAAACCCTGGTCGAATGAAAGGAATCTTGGCATTCGTCAGAAGTATCTCATGACCTATTCACCAAATGAAGACATGGATCCTGGGGAGGGTTATCAGTTTCTTTCCAAAAAAATCTATGGGGACCAAAACCCACTTGCTGCAACATGAGCCAAGAGTACGCTGATTAAGAGTAATAGAAGCCATGGGGGTTGTAAAACTACTCCACCCTATCCTTTAATCTTATCACCAATCGGAAGGTTACAGATTTGGTCTCGCAAGAAGCTTCTATATGTCACACACACTCTAACTTTCTTCCATCTCCTATTTTCTTCATTCTATAAGACTTTAAGTCTTCTCTCGTAAGAAATAGCTAGGCTTAGCCCATTGTTGTTTAAGCCTTCAAAACCCCAATTGTCTGATCAGATATTGATGCTTGTGCCATTTTCCACCTGCCAACCAAACCATCTTTGAGAACCTTAGTAGCCTCAACAATGCTAGACTAGGTGAAAGATGGTTTGTCCATTATTTTTGGCTAGAAAATATCACCCCCAGGGAAATACTTGGAACTCAAAACCTTATAGCTAGAATGCCTTTGAATGAAATGAGTCTCCAGACCTGTCTATCGAGGAGATCTAGGTTAGATAGGTGGAGGTTCTAAAAACCAAGACCACCCATACCCTTGGGGTGGTAAACTTTCTCCCACAGAAGCATAGCCCAAAACCTTCCACTCTTTTTGCTCGACCACCACATTCTACAAATCTTTGATTGCATGTAATCCACCACACCCCTAGGAGCTAAGAAAATTGAAAAAGCAAAATTAGAAGGGATTGGAGGACAAATTTTATAAAGATCTCTTTACACCAAAGGAAATAAGTCTCTTTGACCAGTTATTAGCCCTACAAGAAAATTAGTTAGTAATGCCATTAAAAGCCTTAGACTTTCTTTTAGCAACAAGGAGAGGCAAGACAAGGTAGTTGTCTAGGTTATCCACCACTTTCATGCCAAAGCCACCTGTCAATCCATGTAATCGAAGGGAATGTTGAATATCTGTAACCAAAAGGGCGCGATGTTGAAATCATATACATCCAGCTCTTGACCTTTTACAAAAGGTAACATGGCAAAAAGACATTGATAAAACAACCAAAGAGACAGAGGTTTAAGATCCTCGTTCTGTCTTCAATAGTTCCGAACTTAGCCAGTATCACTCCCTCTTTTAATGACACAAAGTTAACATCTTCCTTTGTAAACGAAAGAGATTTAAGAACATGATACATTGTATCTCTGTTAACCTTTTCATCGAACATGATTTTACCTACAGCCCACGCTTTATATCCCTTAACATTTGTTGAGCTCATGTTCAAACTGAAAAATCTTATGGATTCTTCTTCTGAGAAATTAAGCCTTTCCAAGAGCACGTTTATATCCTCCACCATACTTAGCACTCAAAGGAAACACCCAAAAAATTTAAGAAGCTAGCAACCTCCAAATCGGGGGGGACCAAGAAGTCCCCCTCGAGGGAATAGAGGGTCCTACGTAGAAACACAACTGAGAGAATCAACAAAAAATTCCAAAAAACCCAAAGAAATTAAAAAAACTCACCAAGATATTACGAGGATCCAAAATCAGGCACCTTTTGGCAATTGAAGTAAAGAAAACAAAATAATAATTGAGTACAGAACTTCCAAAAAGTAGGCAAAAAAAGCGTAAAAAGCTAGGGATAAGGCCTAACACCAGAAATGTACACTAAAGAGCTTTCCAGACCACAAAGTATAGAAAAACCTAAAAATAGAAAATCGATAAGAGTTAAAAGAGAAAGACAAGAGGAAACTTAAATAAGAGAAAAAAAACCCTTAAAAACCTACATACTAAGAAAAAAAAGATATAGACAAAAAAGAAAAGAAAAATAGATGTAATTAATGCACCTTTTGTAGAAAAACAACAAAAGACTCAGAAACAAATCAACAATTTTATGAAAAATCAATGAAAGAACGTACCATTAATGAAAGCCAATCGGAACCAACGAAAACCATGTAGAAAAGATGTAAGAATCATGCATAAGTATGTACCATTTAGGAAGAGAGTGATAATAGCAGTAAACAACAAGATAGCTCATCAAAAGAGGTATCGTTTCCATCGACCATTCCCAGGCACAGCCTGGGCTTCACAACACCAACCACGTATGAACCACCATACACTCTCGAGCAGTACGCCAAAAAGTCTTGGAAAACCCACCATACAGCTGGAACACACACGCAACCCCACCTTCCAATTATTCTTTTAACCAAAGAATAAAGACGGTTAATCACAAGGGAAAAAAAGAAAGAAAGGCTTCAAAACCTTGGAGACAATCATGCGCTTTTTTACTTTTTCCTTGTGATGGATTAGTTTCTATATGATCAAGATAGGGTATGTTTTGGAAAGGTATTGGAGTTGACGTGGATGATTGAAATATGGTATGTATATATGTTTAAGTAAGGGTTGAATGAATGCATTTGAGGTGTCTTGTATGGCATATTGGTTGAATGAAATTAATCTTTTGAAACGGTCATTTAATGCATGTTTTGGTATGGTTTTGTTGATTTTGTCATGTGCAAAAAATGCTTTTAGGTGCATGCTTGATTTGGTGATAGAAATGACTTGATTTTAGCCAATTTCATGTCTACTTGGCTTGAGACATAGGTGTGTGACTCAGCTATGTATGACACACGGCCAGGCGACATAGACGTGTGTCCCCTGTAGATTTTACTGCATGCAAGTTAGGCTGTTACCTGACCTAGCACACCACCTAGAGCACAAGTGTGTGTGGCTATTTTGAGAGTTACACAGCCTAGTGCACAGGCGTGTGGCTTGGCCATGTGACCCAACTCAAAAAGTTACACAGGCACAAACATGGGCTGGGACACGATCGTGTGTCCCTATTTCAATTATTACATGGCCTGAGACATAGGCTTGTGGCTCAACTTTGTGACCCCTGCAATTCAATTTTTCCAACTTTTTCTTAAGCTTTCCAATTGTTTCCAATTTAGTCTCTGATTTTTTCTAAAGTATTTTTCGAGGACTCAATTTAGGGATGTTTTGTATGTGAATGAATGGATTATATCATCTTTATGTTTGAAATGTATGATTTAATGTTTTGTTTGTATGGTAATGCTTTGTAACCCTATTTTGGTGACGAATACGTGTTAGAGGTGTTACATTTAGCAGTATCAGAGCTACAATTTAGTTGATTCTCAGGTTGAACATAACATGTACGAGTCTAGAAATACATGCCATTATATAACATGTGATAGTGTGACAACTCATGACTCAATTTAAACTATGTTTTCATATAGGTAAAATGTCATCCAACCAAGCTGATTCCGATGAAGTAGAAAGTAATGCACAAGCTTCCATTCACGAGGCAGCATCTAGTGGAAGTCAGGTCATATCTAAGGGTCGATGAAGAGAGGCTAAGGAAGCCTTCTTCTAGATGATGAATGAATGGTTCACAGAGTTCATGTGAATGAACCCAATGACTCAACGAGCACTACCCCCACCTATAACCCAACCAATCCCCGTAGTTCCTCCAGGTTTGGAACCAATACGAGTGAGCAAGCCTGCAATTGATAAAATTCATAAGTATGGGGTTGAAGAATTCAGAGGTACAACCGAAGATGATCCCGAAATAGCCTACTTTTGGTTAGAAAACATGGTGAGAGATTTCGATGAATTATTATGTACTCTTGTGGAACATTTGAAATATGTTGTATCATTGTTGAAAGATTCGGCCTATCAATGGTTGAACATATTAGTTGCTGTTGTGCCAAGAGATCGAGTAGACTGGGAATTCTTTTAGACTAAATTTTGAAAGAAATATGCAAGCCAAAGATTTCTTGATAAGAAATGTAGAGAGTTTATTGAGCTGAAACAAGGACGGATGATAGTATTTGAGTACGAGAGTGAATTTGTTTGACTCAATATGTATGCCTGATAGTACTAGAAAGAACATATATATATTCCCTACTTATTGGTTAATTTGTCCCCATTTAGTTATCTTTAGCACATAATTTAGCATTTTCAGATCATTAAATTGCATTTTATAACTCAGTGGATCATAGCCTATTTATCCTTAATTTTGTCACGTTTCGATACTAATGTAGCAACATGAGTATTTCCAGATGGCACCCAAAATTATCGCCACACCTAAAAGCTACCCGGATAAGAAAATAAAATGTGTGAGTTGTCCAATCTGGTACAACCAACTTGTACGTACAGAGTCATCATGATTCTGATGAAAGAACACCTATGCTATTTGGATAAATATTAATATTCACTTGAAAAGAAAAAAAGGGAAGGCTTTTTAGGGGGTATTATATTCTTCAACGTATCTCTTGAAGCTTTTTGGCTATGGTGGCTTAAGTCTCCTACGGGTGAACCGACATGAAAAGGACACAGATTAGCTCCTAACGAGGAACCCTAAGTGTGCACAAGAGGGAATAGAATGATTCAAGTTGAGATTGTCTAGGAATAGTATTCTTCACTTGTTTCTTTTATATTACTTTTCTAAACGATGGTGATTACTTTCTATTTCATGTTTGTACAGAACTACACATAATTTATGGGTTAAATGTTATTTAATTTAATCTTGCTTCTACTGTTTAATCTTTGGGTTTGAATGTTTTTAGCCTGGAAGTGTTATTGCGGTCACTGACACTGGAAACTGTAGTGACAATTCAAGCTAACAAGCATGATAACAGAAGTTGCTTGAGGATTAGAGGAATTTAATCCACTTGTTCTTAATAGTGTTTCATTTCCATCATCGGAAGTTGTGGTTAATGTGCATGCTTAATTCTTAGATTAAATATAGAAGATAAGCTTGGTAAGATATTCATTGCAATTTAATGAGCACTTAGTATTCTGTTGAATATTCACGTTGGGGATCCTAGTTTATCATTATCATATTTTATCTTATTGTTTTCAAGTTATTTCTTTGACAACTACTCTCACAAGTTATCTTGCTTCTATCTAATTATTGTACTAATATTGATAGACAAAATGTAACATCCCGAAATAGGGCCTAGTCAGAATAGTGGTTTTGGGACCCCAAATTTGACGTAAGAAAATTCATTTTTATTATATTTTTATGTTATATAATTTCACGGAATGATTTCATGAAAATTTCATTTAAAAATTTTGACGTTTAGGCACTCAACTTGGTCAAAAGGACTAAATTGTAAAAGTGCAAAAGTTGAGTTCTACATGCTAGAGGTGCCCAATTGATATTGAAATTTTATATTGGAGGCCCTTGTATGGTATTTAGACTATTGGTTAATTTGTTGGACAAAAATAGGAATGAAATGGATGAAATAGAATATTTTTAAGTTAGGGCCATTTTGGTCTTTTAGTAATTAAAATAATAAAAAGGGAAAATAAGCCAAAATTCATGCCCATCTTCTTCATCCAGCCGAAAATACTATGTTAGCCATGGCTAGGCTTTGGTTCAAGCTTCCAAGCTCATTTGTAAGTGATCTCGAGCCCTGTTTTTAATGTTCTTTACATTTTTGAAGTCCTGGTAACTCAATTTACCTATTTCTACCATTATTTTGAGTTAGGGTTTATGTTTAAAAATTTACCAATGAGTGACATGCTGATATTTTGAAGTTTAATGGTAGATTATGCATGTTTATGGTTAGAAGAATAACTTTTACTAAGTGATTTTCGATGAAAACGTCCGAAAGGACCGTTTTCCAAAAGTTATAAAATTGGTCATAAAAGGGTGATTTAGTGCAAATCGGGGGCTGCTATAGTTATGAAAATGATTCGAATAGGCTTAAAATGCAAGGAAATTGAATAAAAATCATTTTACGAGCCTAGGGGCCAAAGTGTAAATACGTGAAAGTTTAGGGGTCAAAATACAAATTTGTAAAAGTATGATTTATGGACCCACTTGAATAATGTGAGTAATAAATGAGCTATATTTGTAATGTTAGATCAAGAAAATAAGATTCAGGCTTAGAACGAGGTTGAACGAGGTTAAGAACTAATTCGAAATAATTAGCCGTACTCGGAATTGAGGTAAGTTCGTGTGTCAATAATAATGCAGTGCTTGTTTAAATTAAAAATCCCTTATTGTCATTGTATGAATGGCATGAGTGAATACATTGAAAGGTGATGGAATGAGTTCATGATGTGGAAATATTATATGAAACAATAATGCATGAAATTCAAGAGAATAATGATACATGATTAGTAAGTGCACAGTTAATGTGACATTGTATGATATCTCTAATGCCTTGATATAATGTGAAATGTAAACATTTCATTTCTACCATGTATTCTGTGTCTTGATGTTTCGTGTATTATATGTTAATTTTTACTGTTAAAACATGAATGATATTATGAGACATGGATATAAATGGATGGGAAGGGGATTAAACACCCCAGTTGAATAAAAAGGATACTTGATGGATTCTCTTAAAAAGGAATTGACGGCAAAAAGGATCTAGGCCAGACGGGTGGTCCAATCCCTATATAGCCCTCTCGAAGAACATGTGTAAATGGATTTAGCCCGGGTGGGTACTCCGATTAGGATCTGAATTTAGTTTGGACTGGTAATTCAGATCTGAGCTCATTAGAGCATATGACATTATAAGGGATTTAACCTGGACTGGTAATCCCACTATAAGAAGGGAGGTTCATGGGAGTGTGCTCTTTAAAAAGGGAAAATACGAATTGACGGACATGAAGTAGTAAAGTGATCTAGCCTTCCGAAGAATATATAGGTGCATTAAGGATTTAGCACGGACGGGTAATCCGATTTGGGTCTAAATTTACCCTGGACTGGTAATTTAGATCCAAACTCATAAGGGTAGTTGTCGTTGCTAGGGATTTAATCTGGACTATTAATCCCGACGACATTCTATGAGTTTATATTACGGGGGATTTAGCCTAGACTGGTAATCCCGCCGTAGGAACGAGGTTCATGGGAGCGCGTACTTGAAATGATCACTTGTATGAATTGATGGTGAATGGGATATCCATCAAGATTCCAAGATTTTCAACGATTTGATATGGAAAATGAAATAAAGAGTCCTTTCCGTGATACATCATTTATATTATATGATACTATTATGATGCATATGAATTGTCATGTTTGGACGAGTGTTGTGATAAATAATAGCACAGGTACGTATTTGAAACCCACAAACAAATGTTTTACATGTGAAATGAAATGGACGTGTGATAAGAATGTAAATGAATGAGTGATTCATATCTGAATAATTTTTATGGCAATCTTATGTTGGTTATCATTTTGCTGCACTAAAACAGTTTGGACAGTAGCAATAGTCCTACTTTGAAAATCCACCAAAAGTTATGAAAGTCAAATTAAAGGCTGAATAAGATATGGAATTAAAGCTTAATAAGCCTAGTTTCATATAAATAAAACATTGTCAGCATAGGAATCTCACATTTCGAGATATTTGAATTCTTGTGAGATAGAGTAAGAATGATTTTGGAATCCCCTATTCTGAATTGGGAAAATCACTAGAAATTGTAAAAAAATAATCATGGGTTATAAATTATATGCTTAAAATCCTTAATTATTCTATTTTCAAGGGAAATAGACGGTAACATTTTCCAAGTTCTGTACTATGATATGAATTATTTTTAGTAAAGGAAGGTCAGAACTGTCAGATAGCAAAATAGGGGAAATTTAAAGAATAAATTGTACTTATTGGCTAGACCAAAAATTCTAAAAATTTTTTGGTAAGAAGATATATGAGTCTAGTTGCTGGGAAAATTAGTAGTTCTCAATTTGGTGTTCCGTAGCTCCAGACATAAATAATTTACTGACTATAACATAAGAAAATAGTATAACTGGACTTTGAATAAATAGAGAGAAATTGAAAAATAGCATATTAATGCAATGCTTATTATTTTTCTTGCAAACTTACTAAGCTTTAAGCTTACTCCCTCCCCTACATTTCTTTACTGTTGTCAGGTCAGCTCGGGGTTGGAGATTGTCAGAGGCAGCATCAGACTATCAAGCTACCTCCTTTGGAGTATTGATGAGTCTTAATGTCTGCAAGTGAGTGGTATGTATAGGGACTTAGTTTTTATGTTAGATGTTGTTATGATTAGCCAAATATCTTGGCTTATACTGATTCATTGTAGATAGCCATGAGATGTGGCTTATAATGGTTATGGCTTGTAAGCCTATTTATCCATGCTATGTGTTAATGTCTTAAGATGTGGTTATGTGATTTTACTTGATTACTATGAATGGGAAGTGTATGACATATGTGCATAATGAATACCTTAAGACCATTTGAAGTGGTCATGGCTATAGAATAAATGTGTGACATGGTAATAAATTGATAATGATTGAACATGAATATTTGTCGAATGAGTAGAGACTGAGTGTTAGGTAAAATGTTGTTGTTAATTGGTAAAAATGGTTATCAATATGATAAGGATATTAAACGTGAATTGGAATGTCTAACTTGGTGTAACATGAGAAATTGAAAAACACATGTATGACAGCATACAAATGTTTTAATTGGATTTTATTAAAGAATGGTTGACTATTGAAATGATGTTATAACATGTGTTTATCATATGTTTAAGTATGAAAGAGAATAAGGGCAATAAAATGCATGAAAAATAGCCTAAGTGTTGGCCACACGGGCAGAGACACGGCGGTGTGTCTCAGCCGTGTGGATGACACGGCCTAGCACATGGGTGTGTGGCTTGATCGCATAGTTCAATTTATTTGTTGACGTCATAAATAGAGAGTTACATGGCCTGAGGACACAAGCGGGTTGATGGCGCACGTACGTGTGACTGTGTTTCAAAAATTTCTATGTTTCTCCCATAGCTTTCCAAAGTTCTTGATTTAGTCTCGAACCTATGTTTTGGGATTCATAAACCCAAATAAGGGACTATGTGCATGTGATTGAATGTTTCAAAATAAGAATGAAATTTTATGACCCGGTTTACATGATTGTTTGTGTTTAAGTCCGGTAATGCCTCGTACCCTGTCCCGGTGTTGGACATGGGTAGGAGGTGTTACACAAATGACAACCATCCTTATAGGATCGATATTCGACAGACTCATATATGTCTATTATACTTGCATCAACAGTGTACGCTTGCACACTATTACTCTGGCGATAATCAATCGATCAAGTTTTGGCGCCATTGTTAGGGATGGCATTTGTTTGATATTTATTTTTGATTTTGCACTTGGTTTTTTACTATATAATACTTACTTGCCACTAACTTGTTTTCTTTTGTCGCTATTTTCACATTTTATTTTTGGTGTTTGATTACCAGAAGCAATTTAGATTTTATTGCCAATTTTGATCCAGAAATTGAAAGAACCGTTCAGAGAAGACTTCAAGAACAAAAGAATATAGCTTTACCAAGAAACAGTGAAGCCATACCCTAGGTGTAGAATCGAAATGATAATGACCCACCGTTGCCGCAAGACACTCAAATACAAAATAGGACTATACAAGACTGTAACACCCCATACCCATATCCTACACCGTGATGGAATACTAGGTGTTACCTCACATAAACTCGTGCTTACAACCATTTCCGAGTCTCCAAGACTTGGACAAATTTAAAACTCTCTCAAAGTTATCAACATATCCATAATATGGGCCTTCAAGGCCCAAAACACACATCGTAAATCACTCGGAACCAACTCACATACTTTTACAAACTATAGAAAAATGCCACTTGACATAGGGGCACACGCTCGTGTCCAATTCAACATGGTCATGTTCATGGCCCGTGTGGCTCACACGGCCTAAGCAATATAGAGGACACACGGCCAAACCACACGCCCATGGGATAGACTGTGTGTCACACATGGCCCAGACACACGCCCGTGTGCCTACCTGTGTGGACAATATAAGGCTATTTACCAAGCCTCATTGCCACCCTTACATATGTAGTTCTATACAAATGCCAACCAATACCAAAACAAGCATAATTCCTATAACCAAATCAGCCACAATAGACATTCATTCAACCATGATAATGTATCTTTTATAACTTCAAAATGAATGTTAGCGATCATTCAATGCTTAATACAAATTGAAGGGTTTCCAACCCAAGCTAATACATATGGCCAAACCTCAATGACACAAAATAATAAAGTCTAAATCCTATACATGCCACATTCAAAAATATAAATCCAACTATACCGAATGCTTCGATTGATAGTGTGATTGATATCTCTAACTTCTGGTGATCCTTGAGCTAGTTAGGCAGCACTGAAAGGAAATGAAAAGGGAAGGGAGTAAGCATCACAGCTTAGTAAGTTGCATATAACTAAGTATACAACAACAATTTATCAATAATCAACATGCTCATAACACCAAGGTAGGCATAAGCATAACTTACTCATTACCATCAATACAAGTCACATATTATATATTGAGCTCATATCTCATACGTACCAATTAGGTACCTGTACCACTCACAACACGGTTATACTTTCCTCGTTAGCTTAAGAACATAACTTTTACCGTTGAACCATTCAGAATACTACCAAATATTACATAAGCCTCAAGCATAGGGTAATGTGCCGATGCCATGTCCTAGACATGGTCTTATACTGACTCATATCTCAAGTCGATGCCATGTCCCAGACATGGTCTTACACTGACTATCATCCCATAGCCAATGCATGTCCCAAACATGTCTTACACTGGCTTACGTCTTGAGGCTGTTGCATGTCCCAGACGTGTCTTACACTAGCCCTCATCTCAATGTTGATGCCATGTCCTAGACATGGTCTTACACTGGCTCTCATAATGTGGTCGATGAATGTCCCTGACATGTCTTACACTAGCCCACACACAAATGACCCAAATGTCATGGCGTGAATATTCAATTTACTTCCTAATGTTCCAACAGAAATTCTACTTTCTCATTTATCATTATACATTCTCAATTTCACAATCAAGCAATTTATGCTGTAATAATTCAAGAACATATAATTAACAATATAGTTGTATTATTTACATACAGCTTACCTCGGATTACAAAATGTGGTGACTAGCGGATTTAGTCAGTTTGCTTAGCTTTCTCCCGATCTAGGTTCGGACACAATATTTCTTGATCTATAATAACAAAATGCACTTATTAAGTCACTTTATCAACCTAAGCACTCAACAATTCACAATTGGGCTAAATGACCATTTTTCCCCTAGATTTTGCAAAATTACCATTTTAACCCACGACCTGACAATCGATTTTTATCGAGTTTCTTTATTTCTCAAGACTTTCCAAACCTATTTGACTCTTATAGGAACTCTAAATTCCCAATATTTCACACGTTTTTCATCTATTTTACAAGTTATGCAAAATGGTTCCTTTAGGTGTTTTCATGCTAACACATTTCACAAAATTTTTTTATGTCACACCTAAGGCTCATATTCTTCCATAAAATTTCAGAAAACACCCTAGAGGCTCCCATGGTAAAACACTATACTTTCAACCATTTTGCAAGATAGAACCCTCATTTGAAGGCTCATGCTTCAAGGGTCTCAAAAGTACAAAAATCATCAACAAAGGACATGTAAATCACTTACTTGTGAGTGCTTCAAGTTGCTAAAAATTTTAAACTTTCAAACCCCATTTAATGGATTATTTTTGTTAGAGAAAGAAGATGAAGAAGGGATGATATAATCCTTCCTTCCTTTATTTTTATTTTAGTAAAAAATAAGCCACCTAGCTTACCAAATTTGAAAAATTTGTCCCCTCTTTGACTCTATGGCGGGCTATGCTTTCTTTTAAGGGTTTAATTGCCCTTTAAAATCCCCTAATTTTGATTCTCTAATAAAATAACACCTTTAGCTATTAAATTAGGACTTTTGCACTTTATGCAATTTAGTCTTTTTTTTTTGCAATTGGGCTCACAAACGTCAAAATTAACTCACCAATTTTTTTTTGTACACTAATATAAACATGCAATGATTCTAAAATAATGATAAAATATTTTAGTTGAATTTGGATTTGTGGTCACGAGGCCACTATTCCGACTAGCCCCCAAAATTGGGCTATTATAAAGACTTTGTAGTACTTGTCTTGGATGTCTTATAATCGAGAGTTGTTAGGCAAGCAATCCAAGCTAGGAATTTTGAACTCAAGCCAATAATGTTTCAAACATTGAATTCTAATGGGCAATATGCAGGACTGCCACATGAAGATGCACAAGAACATCTTAAATCATTTTTATGGATTTGTGTTTCCTTTAGTCAATAAGGCGCCCTTGATGACACTTTGAAGATGCAATTGTTTCCTTATTTCTTGTAAGGGAGAGCTCATACTTGGTTCTTTGGGCTACCTGCCAGATCATTACTTCCTACAATGCACTAGCAACATAGTTTGTCTTGTGCTTGAACCCGTCAACAATGAATGCTAGTCTCTGAAATGATATTACAGCTTATCATCAGCTGGATAATGAGAATCTTCACACTACATGGGAACATTATAAATATTGGCTTCGACATTGTCTCATGTACAACATTCGACAGGAAACACAAATTGAAAATTTCTATAATGGATTGGATTCACACACGAGGAATCTTGTTGACGCATCAGCCAATGGTCCTTTGCTGGATTGTACTTATAATGATGCTGTTGGAATTCTCGAGAGAATTGCTCAAAATGATTATCAGTATCCTATCTCTAGAGCTGCACAAGTTAAAGCTACTCCAGGAGTTATTGAATTGGAAGCAATATCTACACTTAGTGCTCGAGTTTCTTCTCTTGCAAATATGATAAAAATATGCAAGGGACTAGTGACGTTGCACCTATACAAGTCGCTCTACAAGTTGATGTTCTTACCTTTTGTTGTGAGATTTGCAGTGCCGATCATAACTATAAAGATTCTCCACAACATGCAGAGAATGCTTTTTATGTCAGTAACGTCTGCAACAATTCTTATGGCAACTCTTACAATAATTCTACACGCAATCAAAAATTTTAGGAAACTCAGACTCTTGGACAAAGTGCTGCGACATTTCGATATGGGAATATATCTACTCAAGGCAATTATAATCCAAGAAAAGGGACTTACAATAAACAACAGCAAAACTACAATTAGCACACTCAGATGCATTCAGAACACTCTTTAATGTCGAATCAGCATGTTCAAGGACATTTACAACAACAATACACGCAAGCTTCTCTTTCTGATTAGTAGCTCTTGAAGTTTTAATGCAAGAGCATATTAGTTACACAGAAGCTATTATGCAAGGGAATTCATATTTTATTTGGGAATTGTAGGCACAATTAGGGCAACTTGCTTCAAATCTGAATACTCGATCACCGGGCACACTACCTAGTGACACGAAAGATCCCAGTACGAAGGGGAAAGAACACTGCAAGGCTATCACTCTTAGAAGTGGTAAACAAACTGGCAAGCCGACTACAAACTCTACTGTAGTACCTCAAGATACTGGTGAAGTGATCCCTAGTGAGAAGGTTGAACCCGAAGAGCTTGTCAATGTACAAGAAAAGAAGTTCCATAAATTGTCACTCATATGCCTAATGTCTGACCCTTGAAACTTTCGACACAATCAAAGGTGTCGGTGCAATCATCTGTATCTCCACCTTTACCTTTTCCACAAAGATTTAAGAAGAATGCACAAGATAAGCATTACCAACAGTTCCTGAACACACTAAAGCAACTTCAGGTCAATATTCCTTTAGTAGATGCTCTTGTGAAAATTCTGAATTATGGGAAATTTATGAAGGAGCTCGTGTCCAAGAAGGAGCTTAGTAATATTGAAATTATTGCACTCACAGAAGGCTATAGTGTTGTTTTGACAAATAAGTTGCCCTCTAAAATAAAAGATCCTAGGAGCTTTACTATCCCATGTTCAATTGGCAACCATTATTTGGGCCAAGCTTTATGCGAGTTGGGAGCTAGCATCAACCTAATGCCACTATCTACTTTCAAAAAGTTAAAAGTTTGGCACATAAAACCTATTGTAGTGAGATTGCAACTAGCAGATCGATCATTGGCTCAACCTAAAGGGTAAATTAAAGACATCTTAGTTCGTATGGATAACTTTTTTTTTGGCTGATTTTATCATACTTGACTGTGAGGCAGACAATGAGGTTCCCACAATCTTGGGACGACCATTTTTAGCCATCAGATGAACTCTTATTGATGTTTACAAAGGTGAACTGGCCATGCAACTTAATGATGAGCACGTTACCTTTAGTGTTTTTGAATCTATTCAATACAAGGATAAAGAAGAATGCCATACTGTTGATGTGCTAGATGATCGAATTGAGGAAGAATTCAATGACCAAAGCACAATACTTTCTGAGGAGTTTGTAGTGACATCTGATGATGAATTCTTAGATGATTGTGACAACATAGTTCAAGTTAATAATATTGAACTCAGGCATGAATGGCTGATTGAATCCTTAGACTTATCCACCAATTTTCAAGCCTTCTATTACTGAAGCTCCTACTCTAGAATTGAAACCACTACCTACTCATCTTAAATACGTTTTTCTTGGCGCTCACAATACTCTCCCAGTAATTGTCTTCAGAACACTGATATAACTCAAAAAGAGAAATTGGTCCATATTCTTAAGCAACATAAACGAGATATTGCTTGGAGTATTGTCGATATTCAAGGCATTAGTCCATCTTTTTGCATGTACAAGATCAATTTGGAAGATGAAGGCAAGCAATCAATTGAGTAACAAAGAAGATTAAACGAGAATATGAAGGAAGTTGATAAGAAAGAAATTATAAAATGATTTGATGCTAGAATTATTTACCCTATTTCTAATAACAATTGGGTAAGTTCAGTGCAATACACTCCTAAAAAGAGTGGCATCACTATGGTTAGCAATGAAAAAAAAAGGAATTAATTCCTACACGCATTCCTATGGGATGGCGAGTTTGTATGGATTATCGCAAACTTAATGCTACCACAAGGAAGGACCACTTCCCATTTCCCACTACCTTTCATTGGCCAAATATTGGACAGGCTTGCTAGAAGAGCCTACTACTACTTCTTAGATAGCTATTCTGGTACAATCAAATTGCTATTGCACTGGAGGATTAGGAGAAAACAACTTTCACCTGTCCCTTTGGTACTTTTGCTTTTCGCCGTATGCCTTTCGATCTTTTCAACGCATCAGCCACATTTCAAAGGTACATGATGGCAATATTCTCAGATATGATTGAAGATTCTTTAGAGGTTTTTATGGATGATTTCTCAGTCTATGGGAATGATTTTGATTATTCCCCTAACAATTTGGATAAAGTATTGAAGCGATGTGAAGACAAACATCTTGTTCTAAATTGGGAAATATGTCATTTCATAGCAACTAAATACATTGTGTTAGGCCATTGCATCTCTAGTTAAAGCATTGAATTAGACAAAGCTAAAGTGTAAATCATTGAGAAATTACCTCCACCGACAAATGTGAAAGGTATTCACAGTTTTCTTGGGCATCCAGGGTTTTACCAAAGATTTATTAGAGATTTCTCAAAAATTTAAAAACCCTTATGCTCATTGCTAGAATAGAATAAAAAATTCTTCTTTGATGATGCATGTCTGGATGCATTTATTCAATTAAAGAAGTAGCTAGTAGCACCCATTATCGTTACACCAGATTGGTCTCAACCTTTTGAAGTTATGTGCGATGAAAGTGACTTTGTTGTGGGTGCTGTTTTAGGACAATGCAAGGGAAAATATTTAACGCCATCCATTATGCTAGCAAAACTCTTAGTGAGGCTCAAATCAATTATACCACTACAGAGAAAGAATTGTTGATTGTAATCTTTTCTTTCGACAAGTTTCATTCTTATCTTGTTGATGCAAAGGTTACCGTATTTATTGATCACTCGGTGTTGAGATATCTTTTTGTGAAAAAGGATACAACACTAAGACTGATACGCTGGATCTTACTGTTGCAAGAATTCAACATTGAGATCAAAGGCCACAAATGTTCAGAGAATCAAGTTCCAGACCATCTATCTCAATTGGAAGTTAGAAGTAAAGATGGAAACATACTTTAAATTGACGATGGATTCCTAGATGAGAAGTTATTTGCTTTAGATGCAACCCTTGGTATGCGGATTTGGTTAATTATCTTCTGTGTGGAAAACTCCCATTGGGTGTCACAGGCTATAAAAAGGCAGACTTATTCATGAAGTAGTGAAGTATCATTGGAATGAGTTGTATTTATTCAAGGTAAGCAATGACAATATCATTCGACGCTGTGCCCTGAAAGAGGAAATGCTTTCAATCCTAAAGTATTGTCATGATGCTGCTTATGGAGGTCATTCCGGGGGCATGTGAACTACTACTAAGGGTCTCCAATCAGGATTCTAATTGCCTTTATTATTCAAAGACACCCACAATTTTGTGAATCGATACGATAGGTGTCAACGCACTGGTTCTATTTCTCAACGCAATGAAATATTGTAGCAGCCAATTATGGAGGTTGAATTGTTCGATGTTTGGGGTATGGATTTTATGGGACCATTTCCAAGTTCATTTGGAAATCTTTATATGTTATTAGCTGTTGACTACGTCTCGAAGTGGGTTGAAGCTATTGCAGCCCCAAAGGATGATTCAAAGAAAATGCTTAAATTTTTTCACAAGCATATACTCACCTGCTTTGGCACACCAAAGGCATTGATTAGTGATCAAGTTACACACTTTCATTGCAAAAAGTGGTAGCTGCACTGAAGAGATATGGAGTTAATCATAGAATAGCTACTACTTATCATCCGCAAACTAATGGAGAAGCTAAAGTATTTAATCGAGAAATTAAAAACATGCTTGAAAAAGTTGTGAACCCTTCGAGGAAAGATTGGCCTTCCAGACTGGATGACGCTTTATGGGCATTATGGACAGCATAAAAAACTCAATTAGGGATGTCATCGTATCAGTTGATTTTTGGGAAAGTATGTCACTTGCCAGTTGAACTGGAGCATGAGGCAATGCCGTCAATTAAGTGAACATGGACTATGAAAATGCTAGAAAGTAAAGGTTGTTCAATATCACTGACTAAAAGAGATTAGGCGAAATTCCTATGAAAATGCTGCAATTTATAAGGAAAAGACCAAACGATGGCATGACAGAATTATTTTGCAGCGACAATTTATTATGGGTCAACAAGTTTTATTATTCAATTCTAGACTGAAATTGCACCTGGGTAAATTGCGCTCACGTTGGTTTGGATCTTTCGAAGTTGTCAAAGTATTTCCTCATGGTGTAGTCACAATCAGAATTTTACATTATGGACACCAGTTCAAAGTGAATGGACGGTGGTTGAAACAATATTTTGGGAATATTAATCACAAGCAGGCAGTGACCATTAAATTGGTTGAAATATTTTTATTTTTATTAAATTTATCGTTATGTAATTTGATTTGATTTGATTTGATTTTTTGTTTTTGTTCAAGTTTGTTTCTTTTGCAGAATAAATAGGTACCATTGTCAACGCACTTGGGCTTTCATGTCAACGCGGTTCATACTATTGTACTATTGTACTGTCACTATACTCGAGTTTGTGGGTGTAACTACTAATAATTTAGAGTGAGATGAAGCTAGACTGGCAGAAGCTGCAGAGGAAGCAACCGATGATGCAGGGGTAGAGCCGAAACCTGAGGAGAAATCTGAGCACCGTACGAAGCCCAAAGAAAAGAAAAGAAAGAGCTCCAAAGACAAAAAATCCAAGAAAGAGGAGAAAAATAGGAAGACATCGTGTAGCCACATCTATGGCTGAGGAAAACCGAGTTAGTTTATTTTTAGTTTTTTTTAGTTGTAGTGTTCATGCATTGAACATAGCTACAACTTTTATTTTGTTAGTGCACATTGTCGTTTCATTTCTATTATCATCGTGTTTTAATTTTAGTGCATTAAGGACAATGCAAACTTTAAGTTTAGGGGAATGCATATGGGGTTTGGAAATACACCCACATTTCAAAAAAAAAATTGAAGTTTAATGAAGCATGCAAGGTTTATTTGTGGTTAATGCAGATGTATTTGAAAATTTTTGTTACATTCAATGCTTAACTCTTGAATCATGTGAATTATCAATAAATGAGGTGGATAAATTTTACTGAATGTTGTATCTTCAATTGTTTGATGAAAGATTTAGGTTGCATTAGTAATGGATGACTAATAGCATTCCTTTAATCTTGAATGAATCTGCCTTTTACAGCTATTTATATATATATAGTTATGAATAAGAGACACTCTAAAGTGGATGTATTGTGAAATTTTAAAGAGGGAGCACTCCAATATAAGCACTAGAAAAATGAATCTGGCCAAAGGCTATCGCTCCATGAGTGTGTGTTGGTGCAATTACGTACTCCCTAGGGGTTTGTTGTACTCCATTGTTACTTCTTAGGAACAAGGGTACAACAAGGCAATGATATCCCTTATTCACGAAAAAAAAAGAGACACATATTTTATGATCTTCATAGATACTTAGTATTGTATAATAAATGTTGTACTAGTAGATAGAATTTAGGATTTGAAGCATGATACTGGTTTTGATGAAGTTGCAGTCTTATTCATTCATACTTTTGTATTGTCGATGCTATATTCTGTCATCTGAATGTGCCTCATTCATTGGGATTTTAGGTGATTCAAGTTGCTAAAATGATCATTTGCCTTAGTGATTCTAGTGTAGCCTTGCTAGATTCTATTTTAGTAAAGGACAAGTAAAAACTCAAGTTTGGGGGTGTGATAGTACTAGAAAGAACATATGTTGTCTCCCTACTTATTGGTTAATTTGTCTCCATTTAGTTATCTTTAGCACATATTTTATCACTTTCAGTTCTGTAAGTTTCATTTTATAACTCAGTGGATTTTAGCCTATTTATCCTTAATTTTATCATGTTTTGGTACTGATGTCACTGCATGAGCATTTCTAGATTGCGCCCAGAACTGTTGCCACACCTAACAGGTATATTGATAAGAACAAAAATGTGTGAGCTGTCCAGTCTATTACAACCAATTTGTATGTAGTAGAGGCAGCATGATTCTGATGAAAGAACACCTGTGCTATTTGGATAAATATTAATATTCACGTGAAAAGAAAATAAGAGGAGGCTTTTTAGGGGGTATTATCTTCTTCAACCTATCTTTTGAAGCTTTTCGGCTATGGCAGCTTAAGTCTCCTACGAGTGAACCAACATGAAAGGGACGTAGATCAGCTCTTGACGAGGAGCCCTGAGTGTGACACAAGAGGGAATAGAGAGATTCAAGTCAAGATTGTTTAGGAATAGTATTTTCAACTTGTTTCTTCTATATTTCTTTTCTAAACGATGGTGATTACTTTCTATTTCATGTTTGTACGAAAGTACACATGATTTTTGGGTAAAATGTTATTTTATTCAATCTTGCTCCTACTATTTAATCTTTGGGTTTGAATGTTTTAGTATGGAAATGTTATTGCAGTCACTTACACTAGAAACTGTAGTGATAGTTCAAACGAACAAGCATGACAATAGAAGTTGCTTGAGGATTATAGGAATTTAATCCACTTGTTCTTAATAGTGTTCCATTTCCATCATCTGAAGGTGTGGTTAATGTGCATGTTTAAGTCTTAGATTAAATATAGAAGTTAAGCTTGGTAAGATATTCATTGCAATTTAATGCATCGATAATCTCCTATCCTTTTATATCTTGTGAGCACTTAGTATTCTGTTGAATATTCACGTTGGAGATTCCAGTTTATCATTGTCATATTTTATCTTATTTTTTTCAAGTTATTGCTTCGAAAACTGCTCTCACAATTTATCTCATTTCTATCTATTTATTGCACTCACATTGATAGCCAAAAGACAACCACCTCGTGGGATCGATATCCAACAGACTCATATCTGTCTACTATACTTGCATCGACAGTGTACGCTTCCACATTATTGTTGTGAGGTTAAACAACACATCAATACTTAAGAATGTATTCCAACAGAGGTTGCTATGTGCACTCATTTCGCAGTTTTGGATTAAGCCACACGGCCGTGTGACCCTTGCAGCTTGAATTTTTCTAACTTTTTCCTCAATGTTTCATATGTTCCTAATTTAGTCCTAAACTATTTTTAAAGTGTTTCTAAGGCATCAACGAATCGATTAAGGGATGATGTGCATTTTTTAATGGTTATTATAAGGTTTTGAATTGACTGTTTCTAATTTATGTTTATATGGTAATATTTCGTAACCTTATTTCAGCGACAGATACGAGTTAGAGGTGTTACAGTTCCACTTTTTCTAATTGCTGACAGATATTTGCGGTTTACGCCTCAATTTTGGAGCAAGTTACATGAAGATCTAGGTACTTGATTGCATTTTACCATAGCATTTCATCCTCAGATCGATAGTCAGTTCAAGTGAGTAATCCAAATACTTGAGGATATGCTTCGATGTTATGCTTTAGAGTTCGAAGGTAATTGGGAGAGATTTCTACCATTGGTTGAATTTGCATACAAAAATAGTTATCAATCGAGCATTAAAATGGCATCTTACGAACCTTTGTATGGTCAAAAGTGTTAAACTCCATTATACTGGACTGAGCTCAGTCAGAAAATTTTTTTTCGATGTTGATTTAATATGAAAATCAGATAAAAGATTAAAGTGATACGTGATAGTTTGAAAGTAGCATTAGATCGATAGAAATCCTATGTGAATTTGAAAAGAAAATGTAACAGCCTTACCTATATCTGACACAGGAACAGGGTCCGAGGCATTACCGGACTCAAAATATAAACATTCATACAAAATCAGGCAATAATTTTTTTCCCAAATTAAAACCATTTATACACAAGAATATTGTCCCTTATACGGGCCCATGAGGCCCAAAACATACTTAGGGATGATTTGGGACCAAATCGAGAACTTTCAAAACTTTTACAACACTTAGAAAAAAATTCTTGTTTTGGAGAGTTACACGCCCGTGTGGGTAGGCCATGTGGTCACACACGCCCGTGTTCTCAACCCGTGTAACTCTCTGTTTATGATGTCATCAACAAAATAGGGTCACACAGCCAAGTCAAAAGCCCGTGTGCTTAGGCCGTGTGGTGAATTAAATTCCAAAAATCTGGTGCAGACTTCACACGACTAGGGCACACATCCAAGTCCTTAGGCCGTGTCATTCACATGGCTGAGACACACGGCCGTGTCTCTGCCCGTGTGTTTACTTTTGAGCATTCTATTTTACCTAACTAGGGTGTGGGGGACACACGGATGGATTACACGCCCATGGGGCAAACCGTGTCTCACACACGGCCTAGACGCATGCCCGTGTGTCTGCCCGTATGGACAAATTTAAGGCTATTTTCCAAGCCAATTGCCACCCTTATTTGCACAAACACATACTTGACTTCAAGGGCACATAACATGGCCTGATTGAGTACTTAAACATACAAAAACAAAACATGATTATGGCATTATCATGTTAGCTTATACATGCACAGGACACCATACTTTATCAAGCCTAACTTACCAATTCTCCTTTAAGTCATGGTTATCATCATATTAAACAAATCCCAATTTAATCATCAAGCATTCAAGGCCACAACACATCTCATCACATACACACATCAACCAACCATATCACAATTGCATTACATTTAGTGGTATCAGAGCTACGGTTTAGTTGGTTCTCGAACTAACATAGCATTTGTACGAGTCTAGCTATACATGCCATACATATATTATGATAGTGTGGCGACTCCTAAAAATTTAAAAAATGTGTTTTTATATAGTAGATGGATCCCGATAGAGCAGTGGCAAATGATGTTGAAAGTAACGCGCCTGCTCCCGCTGAAGGAGCAGTGTCATTTGATAGTATACCCACAACTGTTAGTAAAGGAGAATGAGGCAGGGAAGCCTTTCCCCGTATGATGAATGCTTGGTATACGAAGTTCGTTCGAACGAACCCGAATGCTCAACCCCCTCCATCCCCTCAAAATCCTCAGCCCGTACCCTAAATGCCTCAAGGTAAGGATTTTATGAGATTTCATAGAACCCCAAATGATAAAATTTGAAAGCAAGGAGCCGAGGAATTTAGGGCCAATGCCGATGATGACCCCGAAAAAGTGAAATTTTGGCTTGAGAATTATGTTCGAGTATTCGATGAACTATAATAGACACCTGAAGAATGTTTGAAGTGTACGATTTCCTTGTTCAGAGACGCGGCATATCATTGGTGGAAGACACTAGTTTCAGTGGTTTTGAAAGAAAGAGACGCATGGGAATTCTTTCAAGAGGAGTTTCGAAAGAAATACATTAGTGAGCGATTCATCGATCAAAAGCTTAAGGTATTTATTGACGTGAAACAAGGCTGCATGTCAGTTACTGAGTACGAAAGAGAGTTTGTCCAGCTCATCAAATTTGCTCGGGAGTGTGTATCCTCCGAAGCTAAAATGTGTAGAAGGTTTGAAGGCAGACTTAACAGGGATATTAGAGTGTTAGTGGGTATTCTTAAGTTGAAGGAATTTGTTGTGCTCGTTGATCGGGGTTGTAAAGTTGAGAAACTGACCAAGGAAAAGATAAAAGCTGGGGCTAAGGCTAGAGATATAAGAAAGTGGCTGATGAGCAAGTCATTTGTATCTCAGTCTAAGAGATCCAGAGATATGTATTCTCGTTCTCATGTTTCGGCTGGGCATTCATACAAAAATTGTAAGAAGAAAAATTCGAGTTTTAAATCTCAGGCTACCTTTGTGGTTAGTGTGGGTAATGCTAGATCTTCTAGACCCGAGTGCCAACAATGTGGTAGAAGTCATTTTGGTATGTGTAGGATGAACGATCGATCTTGTTTCTGATATGGTTCTCAAGACCACTATATCAAAGACTGTCCTAAGATGATTGATAAAGAAAAAATTCAGAGTGTAAGACCGACTAGTACGGCTACAAAAGGGAGACCCTTAAGAAATACTAGTAATAGGGCTAATAGCAAAAATGTAACGAGGGATACAGTTGTAGGATTCGAAGCTAGAGCTCCGGCTAGAGCCTATGCCATACGTGCGCGTGAGGACACATCTTCTCCTGATGTGATCACATGTACTTTTTCTTTTTATGATGCTACTATTATTGCCTTGATAGACCCTGGTTCTACTCATTCATATGTGTGCATGAAATTGGTATCTAGCATGAATATGCATGTTGAGTCTACGAAATTTATGATTAAGGTGTCAAACCTATTAACCAAGCATGTTTTAGTTGATAAAGTATGTAAGAAATGTCTCTTGATGATTAGAGGTTATTGTTTTCTGGCTGACTTGATGTTGTTGTCGTTTGATGAATTTGATGTTATATTGGGTATGGATTGGTTGACATCTCATGATGCTGTAGTAAATTGTAGATGGAAAATTGTTGAATTGAATTATGGAAATAGTGAAATTCGTCGGGTTGAATCAGATGGGCCAGATAGGTTGCCAATCATGATTTCTTTGATATCTGCTTAGAAATGTATAAGAAAAGTGTGTGAGGCTTATTTGGTTTATGTGTTGAATACAAAAGAGCCTGAATTGAAGATTGAATCAATGCCTGTTGTATGTGAATATTTGAATGTATTACCGAAGAATTTCCAGGTTTACCTCGTATTAAAGAAATGGAGTTTGGTATTGATCTAATGCCAGTGGCAGCACCTATCTCGATTGCTCCATATAGGATGGCCCCAACTGAGTTGAAAGAACTAAAGTCACAGTTGCAAGAATTGACCGACAAGGGTTTTGTAAGACTGAGCTTTTCACTGTGAGGTGCTTCAGTATTATTCGTGAAAAAGAAAGACGGTTCTATGAAATTGTGTATAGACTACCGAGAACTCAATATGATAACAATCAAGAACAAGTATCATTTTCCAAGGGTTGATGATTTGTTTGATAAATTGAAAGGAGCGAGATGGTTTTCTAAAATAGACTTGAGGTCCGGTTACTATCACTTGTGAGTTACAGAGTCAGATGTGCCTAAAACTACTTTTAGAACGAGGTATAGCCACTATGAATTTCTTGTTATGCCATTTGGGTTCGCGAGTGCTCCTACTGTTTTTATGGATTTAATGAATCGAATATTTCGGCCATATTTGGACAAGTTTGTCGTTGTGTTTATTGCCGATATTTTGATTTCTTCGAGAGATGAGACAGAGCATGCCAAGCACTTGAGAACTATTTTGCAGACTTTAAGAACAAACAGTTGTATGCTAAGTTCAGTAAAAATGAGTTTTGGCTTTGAGAAGTTGGATTCTTCAGCCACATTGTTTCAGGTGACGGTATTCGAGTTGACCCTAGTAAGATTTCTGCTATCATCGAATGAAAACCACCAAGGAATGTATCTAAGATTAGAAGCTTTTTGGGCTTAGCTGGTTTTTACCGACGGTTTGTGAAAGGGTTTTCTATGATCGCCTCTCCTATGACAAGATTGCTTCAAAAGGTTGTTAAGTTCGAGTGGTCGGAAAAGTGTCAGGAAAGCTTTGAGAAATTGAAGATGTTATTGACTGAAGCACCGATTTTGGTACAACCCGAATCAGATAAAGAATTTGTGATTTATCGTGATGCTTCCTTAAATGGTTTGAGATATGTACTTATGCAGGAAGGTAAAGTCGTAGCTTACGCTTTGAGGTAGTTGAAGCCTCGCGAGAATAACTATCTGACACATGACTTAGAATTGGCCGCCATAGTGTTTGTTTTGAAGATTTGACGACATTATTTATTTGGTGAGAAATGTCATGTTTATACCAGTCACAAAAGTCTTAAGTACTTGATGACTCAAAAGGACTTGAACTTACGACAACGAAGATGGTTAGAACTGTTAGAAGATTATGATCTTGTGATTGATTACCATCCGGGTAAGGCGAATGTGGTCACCGACGCTTTGAGTAGGAAATCATTGTTTTCCTTGAGAGCTATGAATACAAAACTAACTTTGTCAGATGATGGTTCTATTCTAGCCGAGTTGAGAGCTAGACCGAATTTTCTTCAATAGAATTGTGATGCTCAAAAAGTTGATAAAGAGTTACAAGCTAAGAGAGTTCAGTGTGAGTCCAGCAGTGAACTAGATTTTCTGAGTGACTCCGATGGTTGTTTGAGATTTCGTGGTAGGATTTGTGTTCCGAAGGACAGTGAGTTGATTCGAAACATTTTACATGAGGCACACAATGGTTGTTTGTCAGTTCACCCAGGCAACACAAAAATTTATAATGACTTGAAGAAAATGTACTGGTGGAATGGTATGAAGAGAGATATCTCAGAGTTTGTATCAAAATGCTTAGTTTGTCAGTAAGTAAAGACTGAACACCAAATACCATTAGGTTTACTTTAGCCCATCATGGTTCCTGAGTGGAAATGGGACCAGATTACTATGGATTTTGTGACAGGTTCCCGAACCATCCCCAATGTATGTTTTGAGCTTCATAGGTTCGTTTAAGGGGCGATATGCATGTGTATGATTGGTTTTAAATTGAATGAAATTTTATGGCCCAGTTATGTATGTTTGCTTATGTTTAAGTCTGGTAATGCCTCGAACCCTGTTCCAGCATCATATACGGGTCAGGGGTGTTACATTTAGTTGTATCTGAGCTATGGTTTAGTCAATTCTCGGATTAACCTAGCATATGTGAGTCTAGCTATACATGCCATATTACTATTTGTGATAGTGTGATATATCCCGGCTCTAACGAAATTATTTTGTTAAGACAGAGATGACTTCCAACTGAGCTATTTTTAATAATGCTAAAACTGATATTAAGATGATTGAAATGTGCTTACGATGTACTTAAATTTGGAAAGGTATGAATAAAAGTTCTTGAATATGCATGTGTTAATGCACGAAATGAGATAACCATAAGTTGAGAAATGTGGAAAAGTGAAACGAAATGAAGGTTTATGTTGTGATAAGCCTTCCATGTCTGTATAGCATGCATATGATGTTATGTTCCCAACATATTTGATTTATTGAATATGATAGGTACACTTTCACAAATTAACGGAATGTGTGTTTATGTACACTTGTTTGAATAAGTGTGATCAGTATGTTTATATGGTTGAATCTTATGTTTAATTGTTAAATTAAAGAATATATAATGCTTTGTTTTATGACTTTGTTGTGGAACCCTAAATATTATAATGGTATAAAAATTGAATTGGAAGATTAAATTGAGTAGAACACAGGAAATGAGTACGATCATTTGATGATGAATTGACGGATAAGACCATGGTTGGACCATGGCAAAGTATGGAATGTATGACCATAGCTGGGCTATCGCATTTCAGTGAAAAGACCATAACCGGGTTATGGCATTGTGAACGTAAGACCATGGTTGAACCATGGCAGTACATGTGAGTACGTGTAAGACCATAGCTAGACTATAGCATCGTAATGATATGTAAGAGCATAGTTGAACTATGGCATCAAGTAAACAATGTACTCAAACCCGTAAGACGTTCTCTAATTTAACAAATGTTGGTAAGTGAAACTGAAGTTAAGTGCTGGAATTTAATTAGATACTGATATTAAGTTCGAGTAAGTAAATTCATTGTTCGAAATTATGGATGATAGAAAACATTTGTAAAATAAATAAGTACATTAAATTCTTAGAGCGAATTATGTGATTATGATGATATTAAGTTGATGATGAATGCAAAATCATATGTGTGTATTTATGAGAGTCATGTTACAGGCTTTACGACCCACCCCCTTACCAGTGTTGCTTTGTAACGAAAATTCATGAGAATCATGTTGAATAAGTCCATAAGTGTGAAACTAAAGAGTTGAGTGGCGGAATAACTAATAATGTGGTCAAAGATGAGAATAGTGTGGAAAGTGAAAATAGTTTTGGAAGAATCAGAATGTTTTAAAGATCATACAAATTATGCAATGTCACGAATAAAGAAAGAGCTAGTCTCGGCTAATCGACTCAATTAAGTATGAAGTCTAAAGAATGTGTTTGCTAGAATTTCTCCCGAATTGATTTTCGTTAGTGAATGGAATAATACGGGGTTCATGATGACTGAACTAGTCAGAGAAATGATATTTGAATTGAAAAGATGTCTGTGTGTAACAGTTATGGTTGAATAGATTACAATGATCTCTTCTGAGTATTCTGTATATATTCATTCATCCTCAGGAGTTCATGTGAATGTCCGTTCCCTGATGAAATTCTTATCAAGTGAGAATGTTAGCCAACTTTAATGTTAGATGAAAGTACTGACGGTCTGTTGATTTATGACTGGAATTACCTTATCTCTTCGGGATTCTATCCTAATGTGTTGGAATAAAGTCGGTGGTAAAATTTATGTGAGACTATTCATCTATTTCTACTGGATGTTTCTTTGTTGTATATATAAATATTTGGAAAGTGTATTATCTCTGTTACGATGGAATTCCAAAACTGGTAAGTATTGTTTTCTTCTGGTTTTCTCTGAGAAATTATCTAGATCTTCATTATTATTTCCTTATGAGTTATGTTCTCAGACTTCTTGTATGGTATCGTATCTTGGATTTCTGTACCTCGGTTGTAACACCCTTTACCCATGTCCTACGCCGGGATAGGGTACGAGGCATTACCAGACTTAAACACAAACAATCATGCAAATTGGGCCATAAAATTTCATTCATATTTTAAAACATTCAATCACTTGCAAATAGTCCCTTATTTGGGTTTACAAAGCCCAAAACATTCTTTAGAAAGGGTTCGGAACTAAACCGAGAACTTTGGAAAGCTTTGGGAAAAACTTAGAAATTTTTCCCATGAAACAGGGTCACACGCCCATGTGCCATCAACACACCGTGTCCTCAGGCCATGTAATTCTCTGTTTATGATGTCAGCAAATAAATTGAACCACTCGGCTAGGCCACACGCCCGTGTCACCAGGCTATGTCCCTCACACAGTTGAGACACACAGTAGTGTCGCATCCCATGTAGTTAACTCTTTCGCTATTTTCCAAGCCTTTTTATCACCCTTACATGCACACATATATACATGGATCTAATGGCATTCAACATCCTCAATTATTATACAAACATATCATTTACCTATCAACGTGCATGTGTTACACATTCTCACATTAAACCAAGACTAGTCATACCATAGTTATCTTTGTGCCAATTTATTTAAACTTATCATCAAACATCCATGTTCAAAGCATTATTAGTTTATCTCCATATTACACATTTAATTCATGGTCATAAAACACGCATTCAACACACATGACATATTGCCAACCATGCATGACAAACAAACATAATCATATCTTCACATCGCAAGCAATAAATCATAACCTGACTAGCTATACTTACAAGCCATAATCAATATGAGCCACATCTCATGGCCATATAAAATAGATCAAAATAGGCCAATACTTTGGCCAAATCATAATAACACATGTCATCAAACTAAGTCCCTTACATGCCACTCACTTGATATTTCTAACATATGTATCAATACTCCAAAGGTACTGGCTTGATAGTGTGATGCTGCCTTTGACGATCTCCAACCCCGAGCCGACCTGACAACACTAAAAGAAATGGAAAGGAGGGAGTAAGCTTTACACTTAGTAAGCTCGCATGAAAAATAATAAGCAATGTATTGACATGCTGTTTTTCAATTCCTCTCTATTTATTCAAAGTCCAGTTAAGCTATTTTCTCGACTCACAGTCACTAAATTATTTATATCTGGATATACGAGACTCCAAATTGATAACCACTAATTTTTAAAGAAGCTAGACTCATATATCTTCTTACAATAAAAGTTTCAGAATTTTTGGTCTAGCTAATAAGTATAGTTTATTATTCAAAGTCTCCCCTATTTTGCTGTTTGATAGCTTCAACCTTTCTTCACTAAAATTTATTTATCTCATAGTACGAGACTTATATGATGCTACCATCTATTTCCATTAAAAATATAATCATTAAGGATTTTAAGCATATAATTTATAACCCATGATTATTTTCATACAATTTTTAATGATTTTCCAAAGTGAATACAGGGGAGTCCGAGATCACTTTGACCCTATTTCACAAACATTCAAATATCTCATAATAGGAGATTCCTTTACTTACATCGTTTCCTTTATAAGAAACTATACTTGATAATATTTAATTTTATATTTTATTCAGCCTTTAATTCAACTTCCACAATTTTTGGTGAATTTTCTAAGTAGGACTACTGCTGCTGTCCAAACTACTTTAGTACAATATAATGATACCATCACAAGATTTTCATGAAATTACTCTCATAAGTATCACTCATTCATTTTCATTCTTATCACAAGTCCATAGGTTTTAAGTATTTACTTGTGCTATCATTTAGCACAACACTCGTCCAAACGTAACAATTCATATGTACCATAATGTATCATATAACGTAAATGAGTTTATAATGGAAAGAACCTTTTTATTTCATTTCTCATATTAATCTCGTTGAATTTCTCAAAATGGATATCCCATTCACCGTCAATTCATACAAGTGAACATTTCAAGTACGCACTCCCGTGAACCTCGCTCTTACGGTAGGATTACCAGTCTAGGCTAAATCCCCCATAGTATAAACTCATATGGTAATGTCTAGATTACCAGTCCAAGCTAAATCCCCCGTAGCGACAATTACCCTTATGAGTTCGGATCTGAATTACCAGTCCATGCTAATTTCAGATCCTAATTGGATTAACAGTCCGGGCTAAATCCATTTCAACACACATATTCTTTGGGAGGCTAGATCACTTTACAAGTTCATGTCCGTCAATTCGTATTTTCCCTTTCTAATCCCGCAAACCTCTTTCTTACTGTGGGATTACCAGTCCATGCTAAATCCCCTTTAATATAAACTCATAGAGTATCGTCGGGATTACCAGTCCAGGCTAAATCCCCTGCAATGACATATACTCTAATAAGCTCAAATCTAAATTACCAGTCCAGGCTAAACTCAGAACCTAATTCAGATTACCCGTCTGGACTAAATCCGTTTACACATATTCTTCAGGAGGGCTATATAGGGATTGGATCACCCGTCCGGGCTAGATCCTTTTTACCATCAATTCATTTGCAAGAATCCATCGAATATCCTATTTCATTCAACTGAGATTTTTCTTCCTCTTATTATCAATCGTGTCAATGTTTCAAAAATTTTCATACATTGAGCATTCAAATCATGTTCTTATCAAGAGCATACATTTATTATATAATCATCATTTAAGCAATTAACATACCTCACACATTGTATTTACTTGCAAATGGACTTACCTTCCTTTTCACTTTTTCACAAGTTATCCAACTTAATAAAACATCATGTTATATCAAGTTTTCAATATATTCAGCTATTATAAAGCAAGCCACCAATGATCGAACCATCCAACATTTCATGTTCTACTAGTCATATATCTTGTTCTTACAAATTTTATATACCATTCTTTCACCACTTTTAATCATGCCATTTGTGTAATAATAATATAGGATTTTCAATTCAAACATAGCATTGCAATATTATTGACACATGAACTTACCTCGGCACCAACATAACAGGAAAGAACCTAACCGTCAATTTTCTATTTTTCACCCGATCTAGGTCCAATCCTCGTTTTCCTTGATTTATAATATCACATTTAGTCTAATTATTAACCACATTATTTAATGTGATCCAAAAATCATATTTTGGAAAAATTACATTTTTGCCCCTAAACTTTATCAAAATTACATTTTTACCCCTTGTCTCGTAAACTGATTTTTTATTCAATTTTATCACTCTATAGGCCTAGCCGAACCATTTTATACCATTCTCATCAAAACACTCTTTTATACCATTTTTAAAACTTTGACAAAATAGTCCTTTTGGACATTATCATCGAAAATTGCTTAGTAAAAATCGTTTATTTAACACCTAACACTCATTTTATACCATTAGACATCAAAATTCATGCATGTCACACATGGGTCAATTTTTAAACATGAACCCTAGCTCAAATTAGTGGTAGAAATAGATAGATCTTGTTACGGGGATTGCAAAAACGTAAAAATCATTAAAAACGGGGCTAAAATGGACTTGCAATCAGGCTGGGAAGCTTGAAAAACCCTAGCCATGGTTTCTACATGCAATTTTTGGCCAAGAGTTTGAATATGGACAAAATTTGGCTTTTAATTTTGTTTTTAATTCATTTTAATAACTAAATGACCAAAATGCCCTTAATGAAAAAACTTTGAAAACATGCCTAACCATGTCCATTTTTGTCCAAAAACTTAACCAATGGTTTAATTACCATATAATGACCTCCAATTTAAAATTTCATAACAATTGGACACCTCTAGCATGTAGAACTCAACTTTTGTACTTTTTATGATTTAGTCCTTTTGACTAAATTGAGTGCCCAAACGTCAAAATTTTTGAACAAAATTTTCATTAAATCATCCCGTGAAATTGTAGACCATAAAAATATAATAAAATAAACTTTCTTATGTCGGATTTGTCGTCCCAAAACCACTTTTCTGACTAGGCCCAAAATCGAGATGTTACATCGGTTCCCCTCTCAATCTTATTTTGTAAATTATCAATAATGGCTCATATTTAAAGTGTGTTCTTTGGTTTGTGCTAACTATGTGTATCATGGTTGTATTTCTAAATTTGATAATAGGAATGTTGTAACATCCTAGATTAGGGTTTAATCGAAATAGTGGTTTTGAGACAACAAATTCAAAATAGAAATAATTATTTTATGATTATTGTATGATCCATGACATGATTGCATGTTTTTGTGAAATTTTCATGAAGAAATTCTATACCTAATATGTCCAATTTAACTTTAGGGACTAAATTGAATAAGGTTTAAAAGTTATGTTCTAGAAGCTTTAAGAATGAAATTGCATTGGATTATTAATTAGAGGTCCTTAAGTAGCAATTAGACCAAGTTCTAAAATTTTGGACAAAAATGGGCATGAATAGGAAAAATTAGAAAGAAATGCATGGGCATTTTTGTCTTTTGGTAAATAAAAGAATAAAAAAGGAAAAAGAAAGAAAAATTTGTCCATCTTCTCAAAGTGCTAGCCGAAATTCCAAGGGTCACCATAGCTAGGGTTTGTTCATCTTTTCAAGCCTGATTGTAAGTGCTCCTTAGCCCCATTTTTAATGTTCTCTACATTTTTTAAGTTGTCATCAACCAATCTAGCCATCTCTACCATTATTTTAAGCTAGAGTTCATGTATGAAATTTGACCCATGTGTAACATGGTTGTATTTTGATGTTTAATGCAGGAATATAAATGTTTGAGGTGTGACAAACATCTTGTGCTAACTGATTTTTACTGAAAACACATAAAAAGGACTTGTTTGTAAAAGGTGTAAAAATGTGTAGTAGAAAAGTCAAATAAAGGAAAATATGGGCTGATATGAGATAGAATATGAATCGGCTATGCTTAGGTAACCAAGAAATTACATGTATTTCATTTTACGAGCCTAGAGACTAAAGTGTAAATAAGTGAAAAGTTAGGGGTAAAAAGGTAATTTTACCAAAGTATGTGTTATGTGTCGATATGAGCAATGTATGTTTTGAATAAGTTGAATTTGGCATTATAGATCAAGAAAAATGTGATTCGGGTCTTGATCGGGGGAAAAACAAAGTTCACGAGGATTAGGCTCATTTCTACCATTTTTTTACTGAGGCAAGTTCATTTGCAAATAATGCAACATGTACCATACTTTAAAAGCTTTAATATTGCATGTATGGTAAGTACATACGTATTTAGTGTGGTATTGAATAATGTGTTTATTTTCTAAATTGTATCATGAATTATGCTTTGATTACTCCATGAATATGAGATTGGTGCTATGAGTATTGAAACTGACATTACGAGCAAGCTCAATGAAAATGTGGTATTGAAGAATCCCATTTGAACCTTAGGAATAGTTTAGGATACAAGTGACATGTCACTAGGAATTATGTAATCTGAACTCATTGAGTTGTAGTTTGATTTCATGATATATGTGACATTCGAACTCATTGAGTTGTGCTTTGAGTTCGTGATATATATGACACATGTTTTGGCGTCTGGGTACTGGTCTCGTATATTTTATTAATGGCAAGGTAGTCTGGCACGTGTTGCAGACACCTGACAGCCTGAATGAACAGACCTGTGAGTAGCTCGAAAACGGTCAACATGTGATATGAGATATGAAGTAGCATTGGCTACGTATGAGGCACTTAAGTGAAGGTTTTCGATGTATCCGATAGTATTCCGTGTTCAACGGGTAGTTCAAGAGAAGTTCAATGAGTAATCTTAATGATTGCATCAAGACAAGAAAGTAAGTTATTATGTGCAAGTGGGCACAAGTATGTATATTGAACTCATGTGAATGACCAGAAATATGATGAGCTCGTGGCAATAACATGTATATATATATGAGAAATAAGTTTATGAGATTTGATAAAATGCAAGGTTATGTTCGTTATGTTAAATGCATGATTTATGCTTGTTTAAGTTTCATTTTATTTGCATGTGAATTTACTAAGTTTTATGCTTACCCCCATTTCATTTCCATTTCTTATAGTTTCGCCAAGCTAACTCAGGGATTGGAGAACGTCGGAGACTCGATCACACTATCAATCGAACATTTTGGTATAGCTAGCCTTATCAATTTGAGTATGACATGTATAGGGACTTGGTCTTTTTGTTGTGTGTCATATTGATTAGCCAAATGTGTTGGCTTATGATGGTATTATGATTATTTTGTATATGGCCATGAGAGGTGGCTCATATTGATTATTTTGGGTTGTAACTCTATTTATCGATGTATGCATGCAAATGTGTTTATGCTTTAATGTGGTTATGGTTGATTAAGGTTGATGAGAGAGATGGATGACATGTGTGTTGGTGTATAGAACATGATTAATGTGTATGCAATAAATATGGTGCAAAGGTATAACTTGAAAATAAGTTTACAAATATGTTAGACAAATATAAAATTAGTGTGGAATGCCATATGAAAGCATGATAGTTGAATAGGTGAAATGTTGACATTATCAAGTTACAATTTAACCATGATTGTGAATGTTTGAGTAAGCAAATGTGCCATGTTGCATGCCATGAAGTGAGTGTAAGTATGTAAGTGTTTGAGGGTGGAAAATGGCTTGGAAAATAGCCTAAAAATTGTCCACACGATTAAACACATAGGCATGTGTCTTGGCCTTGTGTGACACACGGCTTGCCCTATAGGCGTGTGATCCAGCCGTGTGTCCCCTGCACCCTAATTATGCAAAAAAGAATGCCCAATAGTAAACACGTGGGCAGAGACAGGGCCGTGTGAAGGACATGGCCTTAGGACATAGGCGTGTGCCGAGGTCGTGTGAAGTCTACACTTAATTTTTGGAATTTAATTCGCCACACGGCCTAAGCACATGGGCGTGTGATGTGGTCGTGTGACCTTATTTACTTGATGACGTCATAGTCAGAGAGTTACATGGGCTGAGGACACAGGTGTGTGTGACTACACGACCTACCCACACGGACATGTGACTCTCCATAGTATGAAAATTTTCTAAGTGTAGTAAAAGTTCTGAAAGTTTTCGATTTAGTCCCAAACCACTTCCAATGTATGTTTCGGGTCTTGTAGACCATTATAAGGGACAATTTGCATGTGAGTGAAAAGTTTTAAATTTGGACAAAATTTTATGGCTCGCTTTTATATGAATGTTTATGTTTAAGTCTGGCAATGCTTCGAACCCTATCCCGGCGTCGGATACGAGTAAGGGTTGTTACAAATGTGGTGATTTTGGCATTTGGATTTTCTAATTTTCGTGGAAGGAATTGACATAGACAAAGGTATAAGTGGTGAAAACTCAATTATATGATGGTTTTCTTTTTCTCAGGTAAGTTGATTAAAGTTGATGAGTTCAATCAGGATGTTTATTTCCTCGAGCTAATCCAGTTGAAAAGGGTACTTCGATATGTTATTATCCGATAGTTGAAATCAACTCAGTTGTGTTTATCATAGTAAGCTGATTTGTTGAGATGTGGTTTGAGTTATATGTATTTAAGCATGTCCTTAGCTAAAGGAAAAAATTATGTGTATTCATGAGTATATATAGATGGATAGTCTGAATGAAGAAATTATATTCTAGAAAGCATGATAGAGATATGCTTATTGGATTGCTCTAACCGAATGATGTTATTACGAGTTAAAGTTATTCTGATTTGAAAGGTTATTGCATTTATGAAAGTTGGAATGATCTGTGCATGTTAACAAAGTTGGAAACAGTTGAAAGTACTATTAATCGAAGCTCTAGTTCTAAGTTCAATTTGAACTGAGTAAAGAATTTATGATTTCAGCGATGCACGGTTGAACGAATTGGAATGTGTCTAAATACAAGAATGTAAAGAGGTAGTTTGTACTTTTGGACTATTAAAGTCACATTGTGAAGAACTATTCGACTACTGATTTAGAGACGGGCACTTTTATGCCTGTGTTAAAAATTTGATGACTTCGTGCGTTCGACGGGAAATGTCACGTGCTTCCTGGTCTAAAACGTTAAATTATTGAATGTCCTAGAAAGATCTGAAATATAAGACAGTGTCAATGGTTTGTAATAATGAAATATTTCGAGTAAGTTATTGATTTAATCTCTGAGAAAGCTGTTTTAGCTATAGATGCTTGGATGGAAAATCTTTGTTTATTTTTGTGAGTACTAGTTACTTGGTTGGCCTTATTTGATGATGGTCTAATTCTAGCTAAATTAAATGCTAAAGTGAGGTTTTCTTTACGAAACTGAGAAGCTTAGAAATGTGATAGTGAGTGGTAATCTAAATGATTTTAGAGTGAGTTTACTTCTGATGTTAAATTTCAGGTCGAACATGATTCCTGTTATTATTGTTCTTTCAAGATAGAATTTGCGTAATTATGAATCCGGAACTTATGCAGAAGTTTTTGTATGAGGCTCAGTAGTAGCGCGTCTGTTCATCCAAGAGTAGTAAAATGTACAGTTATATGAGGTAGACGTTCTAGTGAATGAGTATGTACCATGATATTTTGAAATTATGTTCAGATATCTATTTGTTAGCAAGTAAGCCGAACAGCAAGTATATTCAAGACTAATACAGTCAGTGATTGTGCAAGAGTGATACTGAGATAGAGTTATTATATATTTCGTATCGGGATTGTCATTTTCTCTGAAAGGAAAGATGTTATTTGGATTGTGGTTGATTTTTTGGCAAAGATCCGTATGATCATTTCATTATGTAAGAAGTTCTTATTTGAAAGATCAACTGAGCTATATGTTCTTGAGAGAGTAATTCAAATTTTTGACGATGCGCTCCGGCATTGTGTTTTAAGGTTCAAAGGTTATTTGAAAAAGATATACGAGGTTAAAATCGATTTGCGATTCTGAGAAATTAGTGAAAGTGAATTCATAAGAGTTGGAAGCAACATCTTCTAGTAAGATTTTCGGTGACAAAAATCCCTAAAGGGGGAAAGTTATAATAGCCCGATTTTAGGCCTAGTCGGAATAGTAGTTTTAAGACCACAAATCCAACATAAGGAAATTTATTTTATTATATTTTTATTGTCTAAATTTTCATGAAATTATTTTGTGAAAATCTTGTTTGAAAATTTCGACGTTTGGGCACTCAATTTAGTCAAAAGGACTAAATTGTAAAAAGTGCAAAACTTGAGTTCTAGAAGCTAGAGGTGTCAAATTGCTATGAAATTTTAAATTAGGGGTTCTTAAATGGTAATCAGACCATTGGTTAATTTTTTGGGCAAAAATGAACATGAAATAGGTGAAATAGAAAATTTTAAGTTAAGGGCATTTTGGTCATTTTGTAATTAAAAGAATAAAAAGGGAAAATAAACCAAAAATTTGTCTATCTTCTACCTCCCTTGGCTAAATATGCCATAGACACCATGGCTAGGGTTTTGTTCAAGCTTCCAAGCTCCATAATAAGTGCATCCTAGCCCCGTTTTTAATTTTTTTTTACATTTTTGAAACCCTCGTAACCCGATTTACCTATTTCTAGCCATATCTTGAAACAGGGTTCATGTTTGAAATTTGAAACATGTATGACATGAATTTGTTTTGATGTTTCATGGTAAGTTATGAATGTTTGATCTGTGATAAACATCTTTTACTAAGTGATTTCTAGTGAAAATGGCTAAAAAGGACTTATTTGTAAAGTTTGTAAAATGAGTTCTAAGATGTATGATTTGATGAGAAATGTGGGTTGCAATAGTTATAAAAAGGAATCGACTAGGCTTAAAGTACAAATAAATTGAATGAAAATCATTTTACGAGCCTAGGGGCAAAAGTGTAAATATGACAAAGTTTATGGGCAAAACATAATTTTGCCATAGTATGATTTTTGGGTCACAATGAATAATGTGACTAATATGTGAGCTAAATGTGATGTTATAGATCAAAGAGAACGAGGTTCAGACCTAGAACAGAGTAGGTCCCTCTTTGCCATTTTTGGTGTCGAGATAAGTTCATGTGTAAATAATGAAATTTTGTATCATGTTTTAATATTTATTTAATGTATGAGTTTCTGTGTTTAATTGTTATGATGAGTGTATGAATGGCATTAAGGTCTATGAGAATGACATTGTGAGCGAGTTCGACAAAGATGTGACATCGAGAAAATCCCGTTTGAACCTTAGGAATAATTTAGGATACACAGTGACATGTCACTAGGAACTATGTGACTTGAGCTCATGAGATATGCAATATGCGTTTATGTGAATCTGGGTGCTAGTCTTGTACGTTCTACCAGTGGCTGGGTAGCCCAGTATGTGTTACGAGTACTTGTCAGCTTGTGGAAGCAGCCTGTGTAGTTATGTCCTGACTGTCAGCTTGTGTGGGCAGGCCCATGATTAGCTCGAGAGCTGGCAATGTGTGATATGTGATATGAGGTAGCATGTGGCTACGTATGAAGAACTATGTGCAAGCTTTCCGTGTATCCGATGGTATTCCAAGTGTTCAAAGGGTAAATTAGTGGGTTATTCAACAAGTAAGTCAATGATGAGGAAATATGAGAATGTGCTATGAGTTGGTACAGGTATGTACTTATAACTCATGAGTAAAGGACTCGGTATACTATGAATATGTGGTAAGAGTGCATATGAGAAAGTTATGCTTGTGAAATATTGATAACCTTGTGACTAATGATCTACATTTATAATGAATGGATGTATGATAAGATTTGAAAATAATCATGTGTTGGGCTTATAAGCCTAATTGAGTCGTCATATAGTATGATGTATACACTTAAGTTGTGATTCAATGGATATGAGAAGAAGGAAAGACAAGCGTAATTGTCGATTAAAGTCATTATGAAAACATAGAGAGAAGTGAACTATAGATATGTGAAAGATTGTTAAGCTATATGTTGAAATTATGAATATGCATAATTAATGTGCATGTTACTATGAGGCATGAAATGATTTGTTAATTGTTGTTTATTATTTGCATATAGACTTACTAAGCCTTGAAGCTTACTCCCCTTTCTTTCCCCTCTCTTATAGGTTAATTTCACTAGGTCGGGTTAGAGATTGCCTAAGATGCCATCACACTATCAAGCTATCATTTGGGTATAAGTGAACGCAAGTATTTTAAGTTTATGGCATGTTTATGGCATGTATAAGGGCTTTGTCTTTTGATTAATTATGTCATTGTTAATGTGGCCAAATGTGTTGGCTTATGTCGATATTTGATTCATTTTCTATAAGGCCATGAGATGTGGCTCATATTGATTATTGGGTAGTAAGCCTATTTATTCAAGTATGCATGTGCCCATGCAATTGTGATGTGGTTGATGGTTGTGTGTTTGTGATGAGATGTGCCGTAGCTATGAATGCTTGATGATTTAATTGGGATTTGTTCAGTATGATGATAATCATGGCTTAAATGAGATTTGGTAAGTTGGGCTTAACAAAGTATGAAGTCTTATGCATGTATTAGTAAAGATGAAATGATCATGATCATGTCTTGTTTGTGTATGTTTAAGTGCTCCATTATGCCATGTTAAGTGCCTTCGTAGTCATGTATGTATTTGTGCAAATAAGGGTGGCAATGGGCTTGGAAAATATCCTCAAAGTTGTCCGCACAGGTAGACACATGGGCATGTGTCTAGGCCATATGAGACACACGGTCAAACCCCATAGGCGTGTGATCCGGCCGTGTTCCCTTGTACCCTAATTAGGTAAAACAGAATGCTCAGTAGTAAACACACGGGCAGAGACATGGTCATGTGTCTCAGCCGTGTGAAGGACACGGCCTTAGGACATGGGCGTGTGCCTTGGCTATGTGAAGTCTACACCTGATTTTTGGAATTTAATTTGCTACACGGCCTAAGCACACAGGCATGTGACTTGGTCGTGTGACCTTATTTTGTTGATGACGTCATGAACAAAGAGTTGCACGGGTTGAGGACACGGGTGTGTCCCAAGCCATATGGGTGTGTGTGACCACACGGCCTACCCACACGGACGTATAACCCTCCAAAACAAGAAAATTTTCTAAGTGTTGTATAAGTCCCGAAAGTTCTCGATTTTGACTCGAACCACCCCCAATCTACGTTTTGAGTTTTGTAGGCTTGTTTGAGGGACGATATACATGTGTATGATTGGTTTTAAATTGAATGAAATTTTATGGCTCGATTTTGTACATTTGCTTATGTATAAGTTTGGTAACACCTCGAACCCTGTTCCGGCATCGGATACGGGTAAGGGATGTTACATGTACCTGGTTTTGAATGTGGTTTTCAGCACATCTGAGTCTTTAACTTGCAACTGGTAATAACCAGAATGAATATCAATCTTTGAAAACACTGTCGCACCTTTCAACTGATCAAACAGATCATCAATATGTGGTAACAGATACATATTCTTGAACATGACCTTGTTGAGATGTCGATAATCAATCACATGGATCCATCTTTTTCTTAACAAGCAACACATGAGCACCGCAAGGAGAAAAGTTGGGTCGAGCAAACCCCTATTTGTCAAATCTTGCAACTGTGATTTCAAATCTTTCATCTCAGTAGGTGCCATTTTGTAAGGAGCTATCGATATCGGAGATGTTCTCGGTATTAACTCAATAGCAAACTAAACCTCTCTAAGTGGTGGTAGCCCGGGTAACAACTCTAGAAACACATTTGTAAACTCACATACTATTGGAATCGATTCTAGCTTCAATTGGGAAACTCTAGAATCTAATGTATAAGCAATATACACTTCAGAACCATTTCTAACATACTTCTATACTGAAATAGCCAATATGACATTAGATATACTATCCAGTCTATCTGACTCAATTCAAAGCTTTTCATCATTTTGACATTTCAACTCCATGTGCTTTCCTCTACAATTCACTACAGCATCATGCAAAGTTAACCAATACATACGTAGAATGACGTCAAATTCATCAAAGGGTAGTAACATTAAATCAGCCAAAAAGTTGCAACCCCGAGTCATCAAAGGATAGTTTTTACAAACTTTATCAACTAACACATACTGACCTAAGGGGTTTGTTAATTTAACCACAAACTCAATAGGCTTGGAAGGCAATTTCTTATCTGACACTAAAGTCATACATACATATGAATGTATTGACCCTAGGTCAATCAAAGCTGCAACATTGGTATCAAAGATAGAAAATGTACCACTAATAACATTTGGTGCTGAAGCTTCCTCTCAAGCATGGATCGCACAAGCTCTAGGCGAGGCACGAGCCTCAGATCTCATAGTAGAGTCCTTTGCCCCACTACGGCTATCTTGATCTAAATAGAAAATTTTAATTCATTTAATACTTCTATTATTCAATTCAGTCCATATTTTATATTTTGAAAAATGATAATTTTGTCCTAAACATTTTAACTTTTTACAAATTAGTCTTTAAGCTTGTAAATTTAAATCTAAGCATTTTCATCTTCATTTCGTGCTAGTTCAAATCACTAGGGACCTATATCAACCCATGCAAATTAGCATTTGACAAATTTACCATGGAATTTTACTACTTTTACAAATAAGTCCCTAAATGACATTTTCATAAAAATCACTTTAAAAAACTTGTTTATTTATCAACAAGGACTCATAATCTTTCATAAAACATCAAGAACCCTAAATCTTTAACCATTTTGCAAATCAATCCCTGGGCTAGCTAGATTAAGCTATAACGATCTTGAAAACATAAAAATCATTAAAAATGGGACAAAATTACATACCATGGAAGTGGGATTAAGTTTGGTCAAACCCTAGCATGCTCTCATGGTGAAATTAAATTTAATAAGTTGATATCAAAATGATATCTCTTTTTCTTTCTTTTATTTTTATGATTTATTTTCTATTTTACCAATTTGCCCTTTAAAAACATTAATAGTTTTAATAAAACCCTGTCCATAAATATATAGTATCACTTTAATTGGTCTAATTACCAATGTCCTTTAGTTTAAGGTTTCATAGCTATTTGACACCTTTAACTAATAGAACTCTACATTTGCACCTTTTATTATTTAGTTATTTTCACTTAATTAAGCATGCTAACATCAAAATTTGTTAACAAAATTTTAATACAACCCTACTAACATTCCATAGGCATTAAATTAATAATAAAATATTAATTTACTCATCTAATTTATGGTCTCGAAATCATTGTTCTGATTTCACTGAAAACGGGTTGTTATAACTCTCACCTAAAAGAATTTTTGTCCCCAAAAATTGTACTAGAAAAGAGATTTGGGTATTGTACTTTCATAGCTTCTTCCTATTCCTAAGTAGCCTATTCTATTCCATGATGTTTCTAGAGAACTTTCACTAAGCCTGTACTTTTTTTTCTTAATTCTTTAACCTCTCGAGCTAAAATTCGGATCGATTCTTCCCTATAAGTCATAGCTGGCTAAATCTCAACATCAACAGGTGAAATCACATGTGAAGGATTTGATTGATACTATCGTAACATTGATACATGAAATACATTGTGGATCTTTTCTAACTCTGACAATAAAGCTAAGTTGTAAGCTACTAGCCCAATTCTCTCAATGATCTAGTACGACCCAATAAACCACAGACTAAGCTTTCCCTTACGGGCAAATCGAATAACTTTCTTCTAGGACAATATGTTCAAAAACACTTTGTCATCGAATTGGAATTCGATGCCTTTTCTGTAACATCTCGATTTTGGGTCTAGTCGAAATAGTGGTTTTGAGACCACAAGTTTAAAGTAGAAATAATTATTTTATGATTTCTATGAGGTCTATGACATGATTGCTTGCTTTTGTGAAAATTTCATGAAGAAAATTTATTGATAAAGTGTCCAATTTGACATTTAGGACTAAATTGCAAAAGTTCCAAAATGTGAGTTCTAGAAGCTTTAAGCATGAAATTGCCATGGATTATTAATTAGAGGTCCTTAAAAATTTGCCCAATTTCTATTTCTATGGATAAAAATGGATATAGGTAGGTAAACCATACTTTATACATATTTCTATCCCATGCTTCGCACATTTTATGGATGATTTTTCTTTAAATTTGGTGAATTCGGCGCTTCTAATGCCTTAATTTCATGTTTTATACTTAGGTGAGCATAGGAGAGTGAAAGGAATGAGAAACGGGCCAAAATCGGAGAAAGTGAGCCAATGTATGAAATCAACATGGCTTGGACTTCCTCACACGGGCAGACCACATGGCTGTGTCTATTTGGCAGAATCGAAGCATGACTCACATGGGTGGACCACACGCCCGTGCCTATTTAACAGACTTGGCCATAGTGTTAAGTAATCGCACACGAGCATGTCACACAGGTGTGTCCCTGTCGTGCCCAAGTTGAGTCCAATTCGGAAAAGGCCAATTTTGAGGGTTCTTAGGCATTCCAAAGCCTATAAGTACAGGCTAAAGGAGGAGGAAAAGGGCACATAGACAGGAGGAGGCAGGGAATTGCTCAAGGAAAGCCAATTGATCCATCTCAGAAGTCGAATTCATCATCAAGACTGAAGATCTCCCCTCAATTTCCCTTCAAGAGTTTTGGGTTTTCTTTTATGTTTTGTATTCATTATTCTTCTAAGATGTTTACCTTTTTAGTTATGAACTAAAACCCCTAAATACCTAAGGGGAATGAAACCTAAGACAGATCTTGTTATTATTATCTGAATTGTATGATAAATATTTGACTTGTTCTTAATTATGTGTTATTAATTCTTTTTTTGATATTCCAGGATATTGATTCAAGTTAAGCTCTTACTCAGAGGCGGAATAGACCTTGTCTAAGAGTACATTTGACATAATTAAGCGAAGTTAATTGCGCGCCTAGAGATAGGGTGACAAGATTTTGCCGAATTAGGGTGAAACCTAATAAGGGGATCCATAGGTCAAGTTAATGCAACCCTAGGGAGTTAATTAGAAAGAGGTTTCAATTATTCAACCTAGGGTTAGACATTGTTAGTCTTGAGAGGGATAATAATATAACTTAGGGATTTTTATGGATCAAATCAAATGAATAAATCGTCCGATTCAGAGTCAAATAACAAGTGAAGTCTTGTGGATTTTTCCTTAGGTATTGTCTTAATTCAATCGTTTTTCCAAAAGTAATTCCCCAATTCTATTTTATGTGAATTCTTAGTTTAGTTAATTAGTTAGTTAAAACAAACCCCATAATTCTTAGGCTAGATAATAAAAAGACAGTCATTACTAGTACTTTTAGTTCCTTTTGGTTCGACAATCCGGTCTTGCTAAAGCTATACTACTGTTCGATAGGTACACTTGCCTTCATCGTGATAATAGTTAGTTTCAAGAACGATTCATTATAAATTTTTAAAACCTGTCACGAATATCACGCATCAAGTTTTTGGCACCGTTTCTGGGGAACTAAGATATTAGGAACACTCGATTTTTATTACTTTAGCAATTTACTTTTACTGTAATTTAAACTTTATTCCAATTTTTATTAGTAATTCTTCTTTTTCCCTTATTTTGGCAGGTTCTTATAGTTTGACTAGAAGAAACCCGTCAGGACCATTACTTTTTGATAGTGAGATTGACCGCACAGTTCGCAGAAACCAAAGAGAAATAAGGCGAAACTTACGTTATACAGAAGAGCAAAAGGAAGATACTTCAACCAGCACCGAGGAGATGGCTGAAAGCCAAGAAAATTCGCTACCTCCTGCGATTGCTATTAATCAAGATCCTACTCCACGCACTATGTATGATTATGGTAGACATTCTTTAACAGGAACTGAATCGAGCATAGTTAGACTTGTTGTAGCTGTAAATATTTTTGAACTGAAACCTAACACAATTCAAATGATATAGCAATTCGTTCAGTTTAATGGTTTTGCAGGACGAAGATCCCAACGCTCACTTGAAAAACTTTTTGGAACTATGGGATACATTTAAAATCAATGGTGTTTCTAATGATTCCATACGTCCTCGGTTGTTTCCCTTTTCATTAAGGAACAAAGCTAAACAGTGGTTAAACTCGTTACCACGAGAGTCAATTACTACTGGGGAACAAATGACCAAAAGTTTTTACTAAAATATTTTTCGCCGGCTAAAATGGCTAAATTACGTAATGATATCTCTTCTTTTGTGTAGATGGATTTAGAAACACTCTACAATGCATGGGAGAGATACAAAGACCTTTTGCGAAGATGCCCTCACCATGGGTTACCACTCTGGCTACAGGTTCAAACCTTTCATAATGGCCTAAATCATTCGACTCGACAAATGGTTGACACAGCTGCTAGTGGAATAATCAATAATAAAACACCTAAAGATGTTTATGAGTTTATAGATAAAATGTCACTGAATAACTATCAATGGCAAGTCATGAGGATAAAGCCAATGAAAATAGCCGGTATTTATAATGTCGATTCGATCACCATGCTCTCTAATCAAGAAGAACTCTTGAATAAGAAAATTGATGGTTTTCTTAGTTCTTCATAGGTTCACCCAGTAATGCAGTGCGAAGCAAGTGGAGGTGGATCAAGCAATTCAGAATACCAACCTTATGGCCACAACATGGATAACGAGCAGTTAAATTACATGCGTAATAATCCTCGATCTCAAAACAATTCATATAGTAACACTTACAATGCAGTTGGAGGAACCACCCAAATTTCTCATGAAGAGGCTAAAGAAATCAGAGACCACCTCCAGGCTACCAACAACTACCCTACCAATAGGAAAAGAAGCTGAACCTTGAAGAAATCAGAAACTCGTTTTCAGAATACCAAGACAGCACTTAAGAATCAACAAGAATCGATCCAAGAGCTCGAAACTCAGATTGCACAGCTTGCCAAATTGATTTCTGAATGACCATAAGGTAGCTTGCCAAGCAACACAGAATCTAACCCAAGGGAGCAACTCAACGCGATTACTAGTCAAGATGAAAAAGGGTTAGTCACACCTGTACCAGAACCAAGGCAAGAAACTGAGATAAGCAAAGTTAAAGGTGAGGTCGACCATAATGAGCAGAAATTGGTAAGTACAGAATACAAACCTCATGTGCCATACCCCAATGTGACAAGGAAAGACCGCTCAGATGAACAATTTGGTAAATTCCTTAAACTTTTAAAGAAACTACATATTAACTTACCGTTTATTGAAGCACTTTTGCAGATGCCAAACACAGTCAAATTTTTAAAGGAGCTTCTAGCAAATAAATGAAAGTTAGATGAAAGGTCTCATGTAGAGCTGAATACGATTTGCTCAGCTATTCTTCAGAATAAGCTACCCAACAAATTGAAAGACCTAGGGAGTTTTACGATTCCTTGCTTAATTGGTAGTTTAAATGTTAATAATGCATTAGCTAATTTAGGGGCTAGTATTAACATCATGCCTTACAAAATGTTTAAACAACTAGGTCTTGGGAAACCCAAATAGACTAGGATGAGTATTCAATTAGCAGATAAAACTATAAGATTTCCTAAGGGTATTATTGAAGATGTGCTAGTTAAAATCGATAAATTTATCTTTTCCGTTGACTTCATTTTTCTAGACATAGAGGAGGATAGCAACACTCCTTTGATTTTAGGAAGGCCCTTTTTAGTAACTGCTAGAATGATTATTGATGTTGGCACAGGTGACCTCACACTTTCGGTGAGAGATGAAACAATCACCCTTCAAGCTCACAATTCCGACAACACATCGAAAATTGAAGGTGATTGTCTAAACCATTCTACTAAAACTGACAATATGGTGCAACCTACTTTGCAGGAAATGATTTTGAAGGAAGTACATGAGCCATTTTCAAGCAATAGTAGAGGACCTATTCATGAAGAACGAAGACTACAAATTAAGGAGCTAAATGAATGGCGGACACATAAACCGAGAACACACGATAAACCAAAACTACGTCAAACAAGCTCAATACCTTTCCGAATTAACTTAAGGTTGGAGATAAAGTTTTATTAGATGCCGCAGATCCTCACATTGTCACTGACAAACCGAATGAAGAAATCCCTCTTACGGTACTTAGCATTTTTCCATTCGGTACAGTTAAGGTAAGTCATCCCAAGTTCGACACTTTTAAGGTAAACAATACCTACCTAAAGCCTTATTTTGATGAGATTCCCAGTAGGAATGAGGAGTATAAACTCCTCGAACCACCATGACCATTCAATGGAAAGGTAAGTCGAACTTAGACTATAAATAAGCACTTCTCGGGAGGCAACCTGAGCAGTAATTGTATTAACTTCTTTAAATTTTAGTACCTAACTTACTAATGGAGTTCTTGAATACAGGTTTACCACACAGACACGGCCAAGCACACGAGCGTGCTTAGGATCATGTGAAAATAGGGAAAAATTTTCTTCCCCAACATGGGATGTGATAAGTAGCCACGGCCGTGTGACATGGCCGTGGGCGAAACTGACAAAATAACACGGGCGTGCAACACGCTTGTGTTTTGAAACCGTGGGTAAACCTGTCAATTTAACACGAGTGTGCGCCATCCTACACGGGCGTGGGAGAAGTGAACGGAGACCGACACGGCCGTGCAACATGGCCGTGTACACCAATGCACCTAATTTTGAAAAGTACGAAATGCACAGGGTGAGCTTAGAGCACACGGGCGTGCCCCACGACCGTGTGCCCCAATTTCTCTAGAAACACCTATTACTTATTTTATTTTATTTTTATCTCTATATTTTAAAATTATATTTTTTATTTTAATTTTATTTCCTTTTAATACTATTTCATCCTGAGTTTTTACAATTTATATTTTTCGGCTATTTCATTACGAGTAATTATGCTTCAGTATACCTCTTAAAAGAGTTCCTGATTTGATCACATTCAGAAAGAGCTCCAAAGCTCATCCTCGCATAGGAACTAAAAAACTCCACCGGGAAAGGTTCTCCACGACTTCCATGTCTTGCTCGACCACGACCATAGCTACCACCAGATTTAATATTCTTTGGCATAGGACTTATGGTCTAATGAACCTTTACCACCACCGGAGTATCCTCCTCCACCTTCATGCCGATTATTCTCCAAAACTCCAATTCAAGGAAATTCATTCATCATTCAGGAAGTTTCACTTCTCTCCCTATCTTATGATTATGACTCTATCTTTTTCATTATATCTATCTTTGTACATTGATGGCAGTGTACATCTTAAGTGTGGGGGATCTATTATATTAGAAAAATCCCTGAATTTTTTTTATTTTCATGCGAACTTCTCATTTCATTATTAGAATGAATTCCAATTAGTCTATAATGTTTATTGATATATCTTGAATTAAAACATAGCCATTTATGCATTGATTGTTTAAACTTCAAGACATTAGAGAATCAAGCATAATAAGTTGATTTTTGAAGAATTAAAAACTTTTAGGTTGTTTCCCCAAGTTTAGGTTTTACCTTGAGTTGGAATTCACAAGTTTAAACATCAAAAAGCCATAATTGTTGTGAGATTTTGAGCCTTTAAAGCATCTATTCTTTCTTTCATGCTCACTTTCACTATGAGTGCGTCAGATTATTCTAGAACTTGCTTGATTATGCATGTCAAGACCACACCATTTGATTTGATATGTCAAAATTATAAAGGCACTTAGGTTTAACCCACTCACTCCATAAAAGCCTACCTTCACAATTAACCCTTAGTGAACCCCCTTGAGCCTAACAACCCATTCATTGATTTACCCTCGATATTAACCCATAACTCATTATTGTTGAAATCCCCTAAATTAGTTTGATCCCTATTTTTGTCGAGATTTGAGTTGGAATAATTGCTTAGCTATGTTTTATTCTTTTTTGTAATTTGACTTGTTCTTAAAAAAATGTATACATATTAGTAGTAGTGATCTTTTGAGCTAAAGAAGTTAAATTCCATATTCTAAGAAAAAGCTCTGTTGTACGCAATTGATGATTAGTCATTTTTCTAGTTTGGCAATTTTTCAATTCAATCTCAATTCTAACCCTTTCTTTCAGTTTGTGACCACACCCTCTAACCAAATCCACGTTACAACCCTCTAAAGACCTTTTAAATGATGTTTCATCTCAATTCATAATGGTGGAGATTTGATTTTCATGCAAGCCTATGGTAATGACTTTTCATTATTGAATATTGAGTGCTTCATTTATTGTCCTTAAAAACCTCGAGTGATTTGAGTGAATCTTTAGTGAGGATGTGAAACTCTGTGATCTTTTGAATCAAATGTAATTACTTAAACGAGGGGAGACACCTATGTTTTCATGATAAAATACTGAACTTGGAATGTTTGAAACTTTGATGTTCTTTTAGTTGAATTTTCAATGTATGATTACCTATGGATTAATTTGAGATATTATTGATAGAAATTATAAGTTGAGAAGAATTTATTTTGATTATGAGTTGAGGATTTTGCTTGAGGATAAGCAAATGCTTAAGTGTGGGGGTATTTGATAAATCGTAATTTATACATATTTCTATCCCATGCTTTGCACATTTTATGGATGATTTTTCCTTAAAATTGGTGAATTTGACGCTCCTAATGCCTTAATTTCATGTTTTATACTTAGGTGAGCATAGGAGAGTGAAAGGAACGAGAAACGGGCCAAAAACTGAGAAAATGGGCCAATGCACAAAATCAACATATCCTAGACATCCTTAAACGGGCAGACAACACGGCTGTGTCTATTTGGCAAATCGAAGCACGACTCACATGGGTAGACAACACGCCCGTGCCTATTTAACAGGCTTGACCACGGCCTTAAGTAATCGCAGACAGGCATGTCACACGGGCGTGTCCTTGTCGAGCCCAAGTTGAGTCCAATTCGGAAAAGGCCAATTTTGAGGGTTCTTAGGCATTCCAAAGCCTATAAATACACTCTAAAGGAGGAGGAAAAGGGCACACAGACAAGAGAAGGCAGGGAACTGCTTAAGGAAAGTCAATGATCCATCTCAGAAGTAGGATTCATCATCAAGACTGAAGATCTCCCCTCAATTTCCTTTAAGGAGTTTTGGGTTTTTTCTTTATGTTTTATATTCATTATACTTCTAAGATGTTTACCCTTTTAGTTATGAACTAAAACCCCTAAATACCTAAGGGGAATGAACTCGAAGGCAGATCTTCTTATTATTATCTGAATTGTATGATAAATATTTGACTTGTTCTTAATTATGTGTTATTAATTCTTGTTATGATATTCTAGGATATTGATTCAAGTTAAGCTCTTATTCAGAGGAGGAATAGACCCTGTCTAAGAGTACATTTGTCATAATTAAGCGGAGTTAATTATGCGCCTAGAGATAGGGTGACAAGATTTTGCTGGATTAGGGTGAAACCTAATAAGGGGATCCATAGATCGAGTTAATGCAACCCTAAGGAGTTAATTAGAAAGAGATTTCAATTATTCAACCTAGGGTTAGACGTTGTTAGTCTCGAGAGGGATAATAATATAACTTAGGGATTTCTACGGATCAAGTCAAATGAATAAATAGTCCGATTTAGAGTCAAATAACAAGTGAAGTCTAGATGGATTTTTCCTTAGGTATTGTCGTAATTCAATTATTTTTCCAAAAGAATTTCCCTAATTCTATTTTCTATAAATTCTTAGTTTAGTTAATTAGTTAGTTAAAACAAACTCCATTATTCTTAAGCTAGATAATAAAAAGACAGTCATTACCAGTACTTTTAGTTCCTTTGGGTTCGACAATCCGGTCTTGCTAAAGTTATACTACTGTTCGATAGGTACACTTGCCTTTATTTTGATAATAGTTAGTTTCAAGAACAATTCATTATAAATTTTTAAAACCTGTCACGAATATCACGCATCATTAGGAAAATTTGAAAGAAAGGCATTAAAGGGCATTTTGGTCATTTGGTTAATAAAAGAATAAAAAGGGAAAAAAGAAGCAAAAATTGGCTCATCTTCTTCTTGTGTGTGCTAAAAATTAGAAGGGTCATAGCTAGGGTTTTTCTTCAACTTTCAAGCACGATTGTAAGTACACCCTAGCCCCTTTTTAATGTTCTTTATGTTTTTGAGATCCTTGAAGCATGATCTACCTATTTCTAGCCTTATTTTGTGTTAGGGTTCATGTTTAAAAATTGACCCATGTGTGACATGCATGTGTTTTGGTGTTTAATGGAGGAATATGAAAGTTTGATGTATGATAACTAACTTTTACTAAGTGGTTTTTCATAAAAACGCCTAAAAAGGAATTTTTTGTAAAAGTTGTAAAATAGGTGGTAAAAATCTAACTTGAAAGAAAATGTGGGCTGATATAAGTATGATATAGGTTTGGCTAGGCTTGGGTAACAAAGAAAATGAACACATTTCATTTTATGAGCCTAGGGGGCTAATTTGTAATTATGTGAAAGTTTAGAGGCAAAACTATAATTTTTCCAAAGTATGGTTTATGGACTGTTTTGAACAATGTGATAATTAAATAAGTGAAATTTTCTATTATAGATCAAGAAAAACTGAGTCCAGACCTAAACCGAGGAAATAACAAGGTTGTGGACTAAATCGAATAATTAGCCATATTTTGGTACCGAGGTAAGTTCATGTGTAAATAATGCAATGTTGTATCATGTTTTTAATGTTTCATTAATGTATAAGTTTCTATGTTGAAATTTTTATGATGAGTGTATGAACGATGTTATGGAATATGAGAATGACATTGTGAATGAGTTCGATAAAGATGTGACATTGAGAAAATCCTGTTTAAGCCTTAGGAATAATTTAGGATACAATTTGACATGTCACTAGGAACTATGAGTTGAGCTCATGAGATATGCAATATGTGTTTATGTGAATCCAGGTGCTAGTCTTGTATGTTCTACCAGTGGCTGGGTAGCCCGGCATGTGATGCGGGTACCTGTCAACTTGTGTGAGCAGCCCATGTAGTTAGTCCTGACTTTCAGCATGTGTGAGTAGGCTCGTGATTAGCTCGAGAGCGGGTGATGTGTGATATGTGATATAAGGTAGCATGTGGCTATGTAACACCCCGTACCCGAGACCGTTGTCGGAGTCGAACACAAGGTGTAAACGGGTTTAATTTATTACTTAAATAGCTTATGCAATTCATTTTAAAATTTTTCTAGACAAGCCGGCTAACTGCATCACAGTTGCTTTAAAATCATATCTCGAGTTCTGAAACTCGAAATCCAATTCCGTAAATTTTTCCTGAAACTAGACTCATATATCTATCTATTAAATTTTTTCCAGAATTTTTGGTCGGTCCAATTAGTACAGTTTATTAGTTAAAGTCTCCCCTATTTCAGGGTTCGACTACTCTGACCTCTGTGAATTACGAACAAGATATCTCCCTGTACAAAGATTCAATGACTATGCCGTTTGTCTCTAATAAAACTATACTCAATAAGAAATCTGTACATATAAATCATGACTTCTAATTATCTTTGTAAATTTATGGTGAATTTCCAAAGTCAGAATAGGGGATCCAGAAATCGTTCTGGCCCTGTTTCACAAAATTTTAAATATCTCATACAATATAGCTCATATATCTGTTTTACTTCTTCCATGTGAAAATATACTCATCAAGCTTCGATTCCATAATTTATTCATTATTTAATTCCATTTCTACTATTTTTAGTGATTTTCCAAATTCACACCACTACTGCTGTCTGAATCTATTTTATGGTAAAATTTACCAATTTCATGGTTTCCATCGATTAGCTAGTAATTTGACATACATAACACCAAATATGATCAGCCATGGCATGCGGCATAATAATCAAATTGACTTAGACTATTACTCCATCCAAACCGAATTATCAAGGCCAAATCTACTGAACCTTATAACTAAGCACCCATAAGGCTAAATTCAAACTTAGCATCTAAGCCATATTCGCATGGCTAAAAGTTTACATATTGAGGTTCAAACAAAACATAATAGCCTATACATGCCGAAATGTTCTCTTAGGCCAACTAAGAAGAGGGTACCAAAAGGTTGTAAGCCAGTGTGATGACTTTGACGATGGTCCCCAGCACGCAAAATGGGTCAAAAAAACCTAAATAAGTAACAAACAAACACACCAAATGAGTATATAACTCAGTAAGCCATAAGCCTTACATACCGTACAATTATAAGAGATCATAAGAGAAAGCAAATAATGCAAAATCAGTTACTCCAACTATATCGAACTATGCTATCATTTCTTAGAATTTCGATTCAATCTCATGCCAAGTCCTACAATCAAATCAAACACCAAAACAACCCAATTGATTTAGACCCGATTCCTCAAAGCATGGAATTATGATGCACTAGATAAATTTGTACCTACTCAGTACATGTCTCAAGTTCGATACTTTAGTTACTAGTTCTACCACTTCGTTCTTTCATGCACATTTTATATTATCGATCGAATTTGCACACATAGTGCTCGTCACACTCGCACACATAGTGCCATAGTACACTGCACACTCAGTGCATTGGATTTTCTCTCATGCTTCAACATCCAAATCGGTACACATAGTGCCACTTAATTCCGCACACATAGTGCCATATGTTAACTCATTTTGATAAGGCAATTTACTTAATTCAAATAGCACGTATGGTCACATTAATAATTAGAAAATTCACTCCAAAAGAATACTCATCAAAAGGAATTCTTTTATGATTCACTAGTATTTTTTTTTTACATACAAACTAATCAACCTTGCAAAAATGCTTAAGGACTTACTTTGTGTTGGGTAAAACGGTTCCAACTCGGCTACTCGATGTTCTTTGCTTTGCCCTTGCTTGATTCCCCTCCTTTAACTTCTTGAGCTTAATCGAATAAGTTAAACTAGTTTAACCGTCTTGCTAAATATTTATATCAAAATATTAATGATTTCATATCATAAGAAACACATGGTAAATTTTTACCTTTCTACCTTATGCTTTTGAGCCATTCGGCTAAAAACCATATAATATCACCTTACTATCAATAATCCAATTACACATACACATATACATATTTGTATATTAGGCAACCACCCTTACTAACTACCCATTTTAGTCGATTTTATACAATCAAAGGTAATATCACAAATGGGCATACTTATATAGCCGAATGTGCTAAAATTAGATCTAACATCACCTATACACTTGATTAAATGGTCGAATACCGATACTATCAATTATAGTATCATTTTTATTCTTTCAAACAGATAGTTTCCTCTCATGAACACTTGACCGAATTTTTTTCTTCTAATCTAGCATAGCTTCACATCTATTTGTAACATCATATAAATCCACATATAACTACATTTCTACCTAAATTTTCTTTCACCTTCCTACTATTTCCCTTCACAACATCAAAAGCACCATACTCTTAGCATTTACCTGTCCCTAACCGTATGCCATTTAATTACCTATTTAGGTATAAAATTAACATATGGGACATGATTAGACATTGGCTACTAGCTAGATTTTCACAAAAATTTAACAAAACTAACATGAATCCTACCTTAATCCTCCCTTATGATGGCCGAATGTCTTAGAACATTTCTCCCCTCCTTCCCTAGCTCACGGGACTTCAAGAAAAGAAAGAAGATGAAGACTTTCTCTTGCTTTCTTATTTTATTCCCTTTCTTTTTTTTTGATCTATTTTAATCATTTACTAATAAAAGCATCATTAAAAATTCAACTTAATGGAAGAATCATCCTTGCTTGGCCGGCCACTACTTGAGGTTTCGGTAATTTGACATGCAAACCCAAGTTTTCTCACCTTGTTGTTATTTGATCCTTACAATCTACCTATCACCTTTTCTAAGTTTCTCAACTAAGTCCTTTCGAGAAAATTCACATTCCTAAGAATGAATTAAAACATTAATAATAATAATTTTTTTATACACACACTATTACACATCAAATATATGCAATTAAAATTAAAGTGAATTTTTTTGACTCGATTTTTGTGGTCCCGAAACCACATTCCGACTAGGGTCAAATTAGGTCTGTCACAACTCTCCCCCACTTAAAATTTTTCGTCCCCGAAAATCTTACCAGCGAATAAATTCGGATAACGTTCTTTCATAGATTCTTCGAGCTCCCAAGTAGCTTCTTCAACCCCATGCTTAAGCCACATTACTTTCACTAATGAGATTTTTTTATTTCGTAATTCTTTTATTTTACGTGCTAAAATACGAACCGATTCTTCTTCGTAACTCAAATTAGATGGAATCTCGATCTCAGATGGAGCAATTACGTGCGATGGATCAGACCTATATCGTCGAAGCATCGAGACATGAAAGACGTTGTGAATTTTGTAGGCTCAGGGGGTAAAATTAATCGGTATGCGACTGGCCCAATTCATTCAGATATTTCATACGGCCCGATGAACCTCGGACTCAATTTGCCCTTACGGCCAAATCTTAGCACCTTTTTCCAGGGTGAGACTTTAAGAAACACTTTATCTCCAACCTGATATTCAATGTCTTTTCTTTTTAAATCTGCATACGACTTCTGACGATCAAAGTGGCTTTCAAACTTTCACGAATTACTTGAACTTTCTGCTCAGCATCCCTAATCAAATCAACCCCGAATATTTTACTTTCACTATGTTCGGTCCAAAACAACGGTGTACGGCATTTACGACCATACAAAGCCTCGTAAGGTGCCATCTTAATGCTTGATTGAAAACTATTGTTGTAAGCAAATTCAATCAAAGGTAAATACCGTTCCCATGAGCCAGTAAACTCAAGGATGCAACATCTCAACATATCCTCGAGTATCTGAATTACCCATTCGGATTGACCATCGGTCTGGGGATGAAAAGCGGTGCTAAAATACAACCTGGTACCCAATGCTTCTTCAATTTTAACCAAAATCGCGATGTAAATCTCTTTGAGTCATCAAGTATTTGAGGCTTTTATGATCTGAATATATATGGCATCTCTCTCCAAACAAGTAGTGTCGCCAAATTTTCAAGGCGAACACAATGGCAGCTAACTCGAGATCATGGGTTGGATAGTTTTTCTCATGTGGTCTCAATTGTCTCGACCCGTAAGCTACTACTCGGCCTTCTCGTATCAACACACAACCCAGCCCAATCAAAGATGCATCACTGTAAATGACAAACTCTTTACCAGATTCAGGCTGTACAAGCACCGGAGCTTCAGTCAAATAAGTTTTCAACTGATCGAAACTTTTCTGACATTTTTCTGACCATTCAAACATAACATCTTTCTGAAGTAGTCTCGTTATTGGTGTGGCTATCATCGAGAAACCCTTTACAAACCGTCTATAGTAACCATCAAGCCCCAAAAAGCTTCGAACCTCAGTAACATTTCTCAGGGGTTTCCAATCAAGTATGACTGAAATTTTGCTTAGTTCAACTCGAATTCCCGATGCAGATACTACATGCCCCAAAAAGCTAACTTCTCTCAACGAAAACTCACATTTACTGAACTTAGCATACAACTGCTTATCCCGTAAAATCTGTAAACTAATCTCAGGTGCTCAGCGTGTGCAGTTTCATCATGTGAATAAATCAAGATGTCATCTATAAACACAACTACAAACCGGTCCAAATACTGCCTGAAAATTTGATTCATCAAATCCATAAATACCGCAGGGGCATTAGTGAGCCCAAACGGCATCACTAAAAACTCATAGTAACCGTATATCGTCCTGAAAGCAGTTTTAGGTATGTCTGAGTCTCGAACTCGCAACTGATAATAACCCGATTTCAAATCTATCTTTGAAAACACTAAGGCTCCCTTCAATTGATCAAACAAATCATCAATACACGGTAGCGGATATTTATTCTTTATTGTCACTTTATTCAACTGATGATAGTCGATGCACAACCTCATGGTTCCATCCTTCTTTTTCACAAACAATACTGGTGCACCCCATGGTGAAAAACTCGGTCGAGCGAAACCTCTATCTGTCAACTCTTGCAACTGTGCTTTCAATTCCTTTAGTTCGGTTGGTGCCATACGGTACGGCGCTATCGAAATTGGTGTAGTCTGAGGTACAAGTTCGATGCCAAATTCTACTTCTCGAACGGGTGGTAATCCCAGTAACTCCTCAGGAAAAACATCTGGATACTCACGAACCACCGGTACCGTTTCAAGTTTCCTTTCCGACTCTTTGTGATCAAGTACGTACGTAAGATATGCTTCACTCCCCTTTCTCATATATCTCTGAGTGATCATCGAGGATATTATTTCTCGCACTCCGTTCAAGTCAGTAGACTCAACTCGTACTATCTCATTATTTGCACACCTCAAATCAATGGTCTTTCTTTTGCAATTCACCACTGCATCATCCGCGGTCAACCAATCCATACCGACAATAACATCAAATTCATCAAACAGTAAAAGCATCAAATCGGCCAGAAAACAGGAATCTCGGATTATCAGAGGACATTTCTTACACACTTTGTCAACAAGTACATATCGACCCAAGGGATTTGACACTCGAATTACGAACTCAGTAGACTCAACTGGTAGAGTCTTACTGGATGCTAAAGTCTCACATACATATGAATGAGTAGAGCCAGGGTCAATCAATGCAATTACATCAATATTAAAGAGAGTGAAAGTACCAGTGATAACATCTGGGGAGGATGCCTCCTCTCGTGCGCGGATGGCATAAGCTCTAGCAGGAGCACGAGTCTCAGATCGAACAGCCGCATCAGGAGTCCCTCTCTGGCTACCACCCCTACCTCCTAAAATTCTCGGTGGTCTACCTCTAGTCGTTGTTCCACTAGGTCTTGCACCTTGCATTTTATTTTTCTCATCGAGTTCCGTGCATTCTCTAATGAAGTGATCCTTCGAACCGCATCTGTAACAGGCCCTGTTAGTAGACTTACCCCAACATTCACCTACGTGTCGTCTTCTACATTGTGGACATTCAGGTTTTTCTTGGCGATTGTTACCCACACTAGCAACCGAAGTGGCTCGAGAGTCCATTCATGGTCGCTCTCTAATAGAAATCCCTGCAGTCATCTTCGATTTATTAATATCTTCCCTGAACTTCTTAACAACCGAGGATGAAGTTTTACCCGCCAATCTTTTACGTAAGTCTCTAGCTTCAAGTTCAGCCTTCTTTTTCTCCTTTCCAAGTTCTTCTGCCTTGCAAGCTCGTTCAACTAGGGTTACAAATTCTTTTTTTCTCTAAAATACCCACTAGTAGCTTTAAATCTTCATTCAATCCTTCTTCGAATCTTTTACACATGGCGACTTCATCAGCTACACACTCCCAAGCATATCGACTGAGTCTTACAAACTCACGTTCGTATTCAGATATAGTCAAACGACCTTGTTTGAGCTCCAAGAATTCTTTACGGTTTTGATCCATGAATCGTTGACTAATATACTTCTTTCGAAATTCCATCTGGAAGAAATCCCAAGTAACTCGTTCCTTGGGGACTATAGTAATCAAGGTTCTCCACCAATAGTAGGCTGAGTCTCGTAAAAAAGATATGGCACGCTTCAAACACTCATCAGGTGCGCAAGACAGCTCATCAAAAACCTGGATGGTGTTATCAAGCCAAAACTCAGCTTTTTCAGCATCATCAGTAGCGATGGCTCGGAATTCCTCGGCCCTGCGTTTCCTAATCAAATCCACAGGAGGTTTTCTCGGCCTTACAGGACCAGTATCTGGTGGTATTATAGGCACCTGAGGTGAATTATTTAAATTCGGAAATGGTTGAGCAGCTGGGTTAGTTCGGGCGTATTGTGCGACCCACTCATTCATCATAGTAAAGAAGGCTTGTTTTGCCCCATCATCTTGATTATTCGCGAATGATTGATGTTCAACAGGCGGTGCCGCTACACTTTCAACGTCATCCGCTAAGGTTCTCTCTAGATTGGGTTCCATTTACTAATCAAAACAATAATTTCGACCGTCAGAAGTCATCACACTATCAAATACTAACATTAAGGCATGTATAGCTAGACTCATACGCGCTATGGTAGTCCTAGAACCGACTAAACCATAGCTCTGATACCACTAAAATGTAACACCCTATACCCGAGACCGTTGCCAGAGTCGAACACAAGGTGTAAACGGGTTTAATTTATTACTTAAACAGCTCATGCAATTAATTTTAAAATTTTTCTAGACAAGCTGGCTAACTGCATCACAGTTTCTTTAAAAATCATATCTCGAGTTCTGACACTCGAAATCCAATTCCGTAAATTTTTTCTGAAACTAGACTCATATATCTATCTACTAAATGTTTTCCAGAATTTTTGGTCGGTCCAATTAGTACAGTTTATTAGTTAAAGTCTCCCCTGTTTCAGGGTTCAACTACTCTGACCTCTGTGAATTATGAACCAGATATCTCCCTGTATAAAGATTCAATGACTATGCCGTTTGTCTCTAATAAAACTAGACTCAATAAGGAATCTGTAAATATAAAGCATGACTTCTAATTATCTTTGTAAAATTTATGGTGAATTTCCAAAGTCAGAACAGGGGATCCAGAAATCGTTCTGGCCCTATTTCACAAAATTTTAAATATCTCATACAATATAGCTCATATATCTGTTTTACTTCTTCCATGTGAAAATATACTCATCAAGCTTCGATTCCATAATTTATTCATTATTTAATTCCATTTCTACTATTTTTAGTGATTTTTCAAATTCACACCACTACTGCTGTCTGAATCTATTTTATGGTAAAATTTACCTATTTCATGGTTTCCATGGATTAACTAGTAATTTGACATACATAACACCAAATATGATCAGCCATGGCATGCGGCATAATAATCAAATAGACTTAGACTATTACTCCATCCAAACCGAATTATCAAGGCCAAATCTACTGAACCTTATAACTAAGCACCCATAAGGCTAAATTCAAACTTAGCATTTAAGCCATATTCGCATGGCTAAAAGTTTACATATTGAGGTTCAAACAAAACATAATAGCCTATACATGCCGAAATGTTCTCTTAGGCCAACTAAGAAGAGGGTACCAAAAAGTTGTAAGCCGGTGTGATGACTTTGACGATGGTCCCGAGCACGCAAAATGGGTCAAAGAAACCTAAATAAGTAACAAACACACACACCAAATGAGTATATAACTCAGTAAGCCATAAGCCTTCATACCGTACAATTATAAGAGATCATAAGAGAAAGCAAATAATGCAAAATCAGTTAGTCCAACTATACCGAACTATGCTATCATTTCTTAGAATTTCGGTTCAATCTCATGCCAAGTCCTACAATCAAATCAAGCAACAAAACAACCCAATTGATTTAGACCCGATTCCTCAAAGCTTGCAATTATGATGCACTAGATAAATTTCTACCTACTCAGTACATGTCTCAAGTTCGATACTTTAGTTACTAGTTCTACCACTTCGTTCTTTCATGCACATTTTATATTATCGATCGAATTTGCACACATAGTGCTAGTCACACTCGCACACATAGTGCCATAGTAAACCGCACACTCAGTGCATTGGATTTTCTCTCATGCTTCAACATCCAAATCGGCTCACATAGTGCCACTTAATTCCGCACACATAGTGCCATATGTTAACTCATTTTGATAAGGCAATTTACTTAATTCAAATAGCACATATGGTCACATTAATAATTAGAAAATTCACTCCAAAAGAATACTCATCAATAGGAATTCTTTTATGATTCACTAGTATTTTTTTTACATACAAACTAATCAACCTTACAAAAATGCTTAAGGACTTACTTTGTGTTGGGTAAAACGGTTCCAACTCGGCTACTCGATGTTCTTTGCTTTGCCCTTGCTTGATTCCCCTCCTTTAACTTCTTGAGCTTAATCGAATAAGTTAAACTAGTTTAACCGTCTTGCTAAATATTTATATCAAAATATTAATGATTTCATATCATAAGAAACACATGGTAAATTTTTACCTTTCTACCTTATGCTTTTGAGCCATTCGGCTAATAACCATATAATATCACCTTACTATCAATAATCCAATTACACATACACATATACATATTTGTATATTAGGCAACCACCCTTACTAACTACCCATTTTAGTCGATTTTATACAATCAAAGGTAATATCACAAATGGGCATACTTATATAGCCGAATGTGCTAAAATTAGATCTAACATCACCTATACACTTGATTAAATGGCCGAATACCTATACTATCAATTATAGTATCATTTTTATTCTTTCAAACACATAGTTTCCTCTCATGAACACTTGATCGAATTTTTTTCTTCTAATCTAGCATAGCTTCACATCTATTTGTAACATCATATAAATCCACATATAACTACATTTCTACCTAAATTTTCTTTCACCTTTCTACTATTTCCCTTCACAACTTCAAAAGCACCATACTCTTAGCATTTACCTCTCCCTAACCGTATGCCATTTAATTACCTATTTAGGTAGAAAATTAACATATGGGACATGATAAGACATTGGCTACTAGCTAGATTTTCACAAAAAATTTAACAAAACTAACATGAATCCTACCTTAATCCTCCCTTATGATGGCCGAATGTCTTAGAACATTTCTCCCCTCCTTCCCTAGCTCACGGCACTTCAAGAAAAGAAAGAAGATGAAGACTTTCTCTTGCTTTCTTATTTTATTCCCCTTTCTTTTTTTTTGATCTATTTTAATCATTTACTAATAAAAGCATCATTAAAAATTCAACTTAATGGAAGAACCATCCTTGCTTGGCCGGCCACTACTTGAGGTTTCGGTAATTTGACATGCAAACCCAAGTTTTCTCACCTTGTTGTTATTTGAACCTTACAATCTACCTATCACCTTTTCTAAGTTTCTCAACTAAGTCCTTTCGAGAAAATTCACATTCCTAAGAATGAATTAAAACATTAATAATAATAATTTTTTATACACACACTATTACACATCAAATATATGCAATTAAAATTAAAGTGAATTTTTTTTGACTCGGTTTTTGTGGTCCCGAAACCACATTCCGACTAGGGTCAAATTAGGTCTGTCACAGGCTAAGTATGAAGCACTATGTGCAAGCTTTCCGTGTATCCGATAGTATTCCAAGTGTTCAACGGGTAAATTAGTAGGTTATTTGACAAGTAAGTCAATAATGAGGAAATATGAGAATGTGTTACGAGTTCGTACAAGTATGTACGAAAAACTCATATGAATGAGCTCAGTATGTGATGAACTTTTGTAAGATTAAAAATGAGTAAGTTATGCCTATGTAACTATGATGACATATATGTAAATTATGTTAACTGTACAATATTCATGATTATGTTGCTATTTATTTGCATGTGAACTTACTAAGATTTATGCTTACTCCCCTCTCTTTTCTATTTTCTTATAGTACCGCCAAGCTAGCTCGGGGGCCGAAGGACATCAGAGACTCGATCACACTATCAATTGGACATTGGGGTATAGTTAGTCTCAACATTTTGTGTATGGCATGTATAGGGACTTGGTCTTTTGTTATATGTCATATTGGTTTAGCCAAATGTGTTGGCTTATGATGATATTTGATTCATTTTGTATAAGGCCATGAGATGTGGCTCATATTGATTATTGGGCTGTAAACCTATTCATATATGCATGTATATGCCTATACCCCTTACCCATATCTGACGTTGGGATAGGGTTCGAGGCGTTACCAGACTTAAACATAAACCAACATACAAAACTGAGCCATAAAATTTCGTTCAAATCAAATTCAATCATACATATGTAAATTGTCACTTATATGGGTTTACGAGGCCCAAAACATACACCGATATTAGTTCGGGACTAAAGTAAGGACTTTAGAAAACTTTGGAAAAACTTGGAAAATTTTCCTACTTTGGAGAGTCACACGCTTGTATGGGTAAGCCATGTGGCTTGGAACACGCCCGTCTCCTCAGCCCGTGTAACTCGCTAACTATGATTTCATCACCCAAATAAGATCACACGGCTAAGTCCCGCACTCATGTGCATAGGCCATGTGGCGAATTAAATTCAAAATTTCAAATGCAGACTTCACACGGCCTAGGCACACACTCATGTTCTAAGTCCGTGTCCTCCACACGGCTGAGACACACGACCATGTCTCTTCCCGCGTGTTTACTATTGAGCATTCTGTTTTACCTAATTAGGGTGAAAGTGACACACGGTCGAATCACATGCCCATGGGGCAGACCATGTGTCACACATGGCCAAGACACACACCCTTGTGCCTACCCATGTGGACAACTTTGAGGCTATTTTCCAAGCCATTTGCCACCCTTAAATGCTCACACACTCATACATTTTTGATGGCATGCAACATAGTATATTTAGTCACTCAAATACTCATAAACATGATTAATCCATGACTTTGTTGTAACACCCCGAACCCGAGACCGACACCGGAGTCGAACACGAGGTGTTAACAGACTTTAAACCCCTTATAAAAAATATTTCCCAGACACTGCCAATCTGCGTACTAGTCGCTTTAAAAATCATATCTTGAGTTTCACAACTCGAAAATCAGTTTCGTGATTTTTCCCTGAAACTAGACTCATATGCCCATCTACATATTTTTTTCTAGAATTTTTGGTCGGGCCAATTAGTACAGTTTATTAGTCAAAGTTTCCCATGTTACAGGGATCGACTACCCTGACCTTTGCGCATTACGACTTGGATATCTCCTTGTACAGGGCTCCAATACTGATACCGTTTGTTTCTATAGAAACTAGACTCAGAGAGGAATCTATACATATATGTTATGACTCCTAATTATCTCTGGTTAATTTATAATGAATTTCCGAAGTCGGAACAGGGAATCCAGAAACCGTTCTGGCCCTGTCTCACGAGAACCTGAATATCTCTTAACATACTGTCCGTATGATTGTTTCGTTACTTTCCTATGAAAGTAGATTCATCAAGGTTTGTTTACATAATTTATTCACTATTTAATTCCCTTCCTACTATATTTAGTGATTTTCCAAATCTACATCACTGCTGCTGTCAGCATCTGCCTTTAAGGTAGACTTTACCTATTTCCTGGTTTCCATGATTCAACTAGCCCTTTTTGCATAAATAGCACAATTTATGAAAGTGATTAACCATCCCCGTGGCCAATCCTTGTCAAGCATATCCACACCAAATGATTATAACATTATACTCAAACACATATAAGCCATTTTCGCATGGCTATCCAAAATTTATACAAGTCCAAAGGGTCCACGACCCACAACAAACGGGTAGTCCTATACATGCCATTTCGAAGTTCAACCAAAATTGTACCAAAAGGGGGCTTTGATAGTGTGGGCGACTTTGACCTCAAGATCCCGAGTCCGATAGCTGGAGAACCAAATCTATAAAACAGAGGAGCAATGAAACGGAGTAAGCAATTTATGCTTAGTAAGTTTTGAGCAAGGAATTCCAGCACAACAAAAGTACAGCATTCATATGGCTAAACGGATAATTTCATATGCACAAATTTTCGATATCATACTTGCGTCACATTACCAACCCTTATGTACATACACAAAAGATCAACTCAGCCAAAGGCCGGTAGCTCGTTTATCAACTGAGCGAACACTTATTTGTAAGGGCTCAACTAAATTCAAGCACATACGAAACATACCTCAATGTTGGGATGTTTCGAGAGTATTAACTGGAATTTTACAGCAAGTTCATTCATTCCCAAATCACGTACCTTCGGAATTTAACCGGATATAGCTCCTCATTCAAATGCCTTCGGGACATAGCCCGGTTATAGTAATTCGCACAAATGCCTTCGGGACTTAACCCGGATTTAGTATCTCGCACAAATGCCTTCGGGCTTAGCCCGGAATTAGTATCTCGCACAAATGCCTTCGGGCTTAGCCCGGAATTAGTATCTCGCACAAATGCCTTCGGATCTTAGTCCGGATATTGTCACTTAGCACAAGCCTTCGGGACTTAGCCCGGACATCATTCAAATAACCATGCACATTTAACAATAAATCATGGCCCATTCGTATTTCATTTTCGTTAGCAAAACACAAACACAAGACATTTATCATTCTTGCAAATTCGGCTCAATAGCCACACAAAGAGCATGATTTTAATTTTCTCAAAACATGATCTAATCACATCATAATTTAAGCTCTTTTACTCAAGAACTTACCTCGGGTGTTGTCAACGATTCCGATAGCTATTCGACCACTTTTTCCTTCCCTTTATCGGATTTAGTTCCCCTTTGCTCTTGAGCTTAATTAAAAAAATAAATTGATTTAATCATTTGAGCATCGAAAAGAGGAACACAAGGCACTTAGCCCATATTGATACATTAGACATTAAAGTCACATATGTACGGAATCATGAATCAAACTCAACATTTTAGCTAATTTTTCCCCCTTGGCCGAATATGCATGTCTATTTTGGGGCCGATTTCAACACTTAATACATTCTACAAGTATGGTCACTTGTATTGACTAAACACCCTTTTGTTTCAAGTTCAAAACTTGGCTAATACACACATATACACACTAGTAAAGCATCCTCTCCCTTTCCATCAATTTAACACATGCATTGCTCATTAACATGCAAAAGTTATATTCGGCCTTAGCAGACAACTTGCTAGCCGATTCTTCTCCATTTAGCAACCAATGCACATATGTGCTCACTCAAAAATGCTAAAAAGGAGGTTCAAGAATCATCAAGCCACCATCACATGCTTCATTAACAAGCTTCATATTTAGCATGCAATGGCATTAACACAAACTCCACCTAGGCCGAATCTTAACTCATCCTCATGCCTCATCACCACAACATCAAACATCAACCAAGAATGATGCATCCATGGCCGAGTGTCATTTCCATCACATAGCAAGATTTAGACCATGGGCTAGGTAGAACTCAAGCTAACAACTAAAACATGCATGCATCTCATGGAACATCATCAAACATACCTTAGCCTAGCTACATGCATGGCCGAACCTCTTCAACCTTTCTTCTTCCTTCCTCCTTAAAATTTTTGGCCAAGGATGAACCAAAGGATGAGCATTTTTTTTTCTTTGTTTTTTCTTTCTAGTTTCGGCTAAATGAAGATGAGAAAGGATGAACAAAAATTTTCTCCTTTCTTTTCTTTAGCTCACGGCAATGGGGGGGGGGAAACAACTACACACATTTTTTTTTGTATTCATCATACTCCTTTTCATTATTTTATGCCCATGCCCCTTATTTTATTTTTTTCCTACATACCTCACTAGGCCAACATGTTCCCAACATGTTTCCACCCATAGCATGGCCAACCACTAACTCAAATTTTGGGTAATTTGACATGCAAACCCATCATTTTCACAACATGCATTAATAGACCATTTTAAATTAGCCTATCATATTTTCACCATGTCTCATATCAATCCCTATTTAATAATTTCTCATGCAATTGGCAAAATTGGAGAATGAAACTTCCACATACTCATGTACACACATAATAAGCATAGAATATGGAAATCAATTATTTTTATGACTCGGTTTTGTGGTCCCGAAACCACTTCCCGACTAGGGTCAATTTTGGGCTGTCACAACTCTCCCCCACTTAAGAAATTTTCGTCCCCGAAAATCTTACCGGTAAATAGGTTTGGGTATCGTTCTTTCATCGAGCTCTCGATTTCCCAAGTAGGTTCCTCGATCCCGTGTTTGAGCCATAACACCTTCACTAACGGAACCCTTTTGTTCCGCAACTCCTTTACTTCACGAGCTAGGATACGCATCGATTCTTCTTCATAACTCATATCGGCTTGAATTTCAACCTCTGATGGGCTAATTAGGTGCGATGGATCAGATCGATAGCGTCGAAGCATCGAAACATGAAAGACGTCGTGAATCTTTTCAAGCTCAGGCGGCAAAATCAATCTATACGCAACCGGACCAACTCGTTCGGAGATTTCGTACGGCCCAATGAATCTCGGGCTCAACTTGCCCTTACGGCCAAACCTGAGTACCTTTTTCCAAGGCGAAACTTTAAGGAACACTTTATCTCCCACCTGATATTCAATGTCCTTTCGTTTCAAATCTGCATACGATTTTTGACGATCTGTGGCTGCTTTCAGACTTTCACGGATTACCTTTACTTTCTGTTCGGCATCCTTAATCAAATCAACTCCAAAAATTTTACTTTCACCGAGCTCGGTCCAAAACAATGGTGTACGACATTTACGACCGTACAAAGCCTCGTAAGGTGCCATCTTAATACTTGATTGAAAACTATTGTTGTAAGCGAATTCAATCAAAGGTAAATACCGTTCCCATGAACTACTGAACTCGAGGATGCAACATCTCAACATATCCTCAAGTATCTGAATTATCCGCTCAGATTGACCATCGGTTTGGGGATGAAAAGCAGTGCTAAAATGCAGCTTGGTACCCAAAGCTTCTTGCAATTTCCTCCAAAATCGCGAGGTGAATCTCGGATCTCTATCCGACACGATAGAAATAGGTACCCCGTGTAATCTCACAATTTGAGAAACGTACAATTCAACTAGTCTATCCAATGAAAAATCCATACACACGGGGATAAAGTGAGCCGACTTAGTCAGTCTATCAACAACAACCCAAATCGCATCCTTCTTACTTGTTGACAATGGCAGTCCGGACACAAAGTCCATTGTGACTCGATCCCATTTCCACTCGGGTATCATGATCGGCTGAAGTAATCCTGAAGGCACTTGATGTTCCGCTTTCACTTGTTGACATATTAAACATCTCGAAACAAGGTCGGAGATGTCTCGTTTCATACCATGCCACCAAAACCAACGTTTCAAATCGTTGTACATTTTCGTACTCCCTGGGTGACTTGACATTCGGCTACAATGGGCTTCGTTCAAAATCATCGAAATGAGTTCCGAACTCCTTGGAACACGCAAACGACTTCTGAACCTCAAACAATCATCATCATCAATTTGAAACTCCGATTCCTTGTTCGGAGCACACTCAGCTCGTTTTGCAACCAATTCATCATCAACTTTCTGGGCTTCACGAATTTGATGAATCAATAATGGTTTGGCTTTTAATTCAGCTATTAACACATTGTCGGGTAGAACAGACAAGTGCACATTCATCGCTCGTAAAGCAAACAATGATTTCCGGCTTAAGGCGTCCGCAACCACATTAGCCTTTCCCGGGTGGTAATCAAGACAAGCTCGTAATCTTTCAACAACTCAAGCCAACGTCTTTGTCGCAGATTTAAGTCTCTTTGAGTCATCAAATATTTGAGACTTTTGTGATCCGAAAATACATGGCACTTTTCACCAAATAAGTAATGTCGCCATATTTTTAAAGCAAATACGATGGCAGCTAGTTCAAGATCATGGGTCGGATAATTTTTCTCATGTGGCTTTAATTGTCTCGACGCATAGGCCACCACTCGACCTTCTTGCATCAATACGCAACCCAACCCAAGTAGGGATGCGTCACTATCAATGACAAACTCTTTGCCTGATTCGGGTTGCACTAAAATTGGAGCTTCAGTCAAATAAGTTTTTAGTTGATCAAAACTTTTCTGACATTTCTCCGTCCATTCGAACTTAACATCCTTTTGAAGTAGCTTCGTCATTGGTGTGGCTATCATCGAGAAACCTTTGACAAATCGTCGGTAATAACCGGCGAGTCCCAGGAAGCTCCGAACTTCGGTAATATTTCTTGGAGGCTTCCAGTTAAGTATGGCTAAATTTTGCTCGGGTCAACTTGAATACCCGATGCGGATACCACATGACCCAAGAAGCTAACCTCTCTTAACCAGAACTCACACTTACTGAACTTAGCATATAACTGCTTATCCCGCTAAATTTGCAACACAGTCTCAGGTGCTCAGCATGTTCGGTCTCATCTCTTGAATAGACCAAGATGTCATCAATGAACACAACTATGAACCGATCCAAATATGGTCTGAAGATCCGATTCATCAAATCCATAAATACCGCAGGGGCATTAGTGAGCCCAAATGGCATCACTAAGAACTCGTAGTGACCATATCTCGTCCTGAAGCAGTTTTGGGTATGTCCGAATCTCGAATTCGCAACTGATAATAGCCCGATCTCAAATCTATTTTTGAGAACATTGAGGCTCCCTTCAGTTGGTCGAACAAATCATCGATACGCGGTAACGGATATTTGTTCTTTATCGCCACTTTATTCAGTTGACGATAGTCAATGCACAACCTCATGGTTCCGTCCTTCTTTTTCACGAACAATACTGGTGCACCCCAAGGTGAGAAACTTGGTCGAGCAAAACCTCTATCCGTCAATTCTTGCAACTGAGCTTTCAACTCTTTTAACTCGGTGGTGCCATACGATACGGAGCTATCGAAATCGGCGTAGTCCCAGGTACAAGCTCAATACCAAACTCTACCTCCCGAACAGGTGGTAAACCCGGTAATCTTCAGGAAAAACATCCGGGTATTCACAAACCACCGGCACAGATTCGGGTTTCTTGTCTAATTCTTTGTCATCCAGTACATACGCAAGGTATGCTTCGCACCCTTTTCTTACATATTTCTGGTCCAACATTGCTGATATTACAGCTGGCATCCCCTCCAAGTCCGTAGACTCAACTCGGATTACTTCGTTATTTGCGCACCTCAAATCAATAGTCTTGCTTTTGCAATTCACAACGCATCATGCCGGTCAACCAATCCAAACCAAGAATAACATCAAATTCATCAAACGGCAAAAGCATCAAGTCCGCCGGAAAATAGGAACCTCGAATTTCTAGGGGACATTTCTTACACACTTTGTCGACAAGCACGTAACGACCCAAGGGATTTGACACCCGAATTACGAACTCAGTAGACCAATAGGTAAAGTCTTACTGGATGCTAAGGTTTCACATATGTAAGAATGAGTAGAACGGGGTCAATCAAAGCAATTACATTAGTATCAAAGAGAGTAAAAGTACCGGTAATAACATCAGGCGAAGAAGCATCCTCGCGGGCACGTATAGCATAAGCTCTAGCAGGCGCACGAGCCTCGGATCTGGTCGTAGCATCTCTAGATCCTCTCTGACCACCACTAGCATTGCCCGTATTTCCAGATGGTCTACCTCGAGCAGTGGTAGCACTCGGTTTCCCACTCTGATTTTCATTCTGTTCAAACAACCTCGGGCAATCTTTAATGAAGTGGTCAACTGATCCGCACTTGTAACAGGAGCGGTCAGGGAATCTACAACTCCCGAATCCATTTACCGCAATATCGACATTTCGTTCTATCTCGACGTTCATTCCCAACACTGGCGACCAAGTGCCTCGTGTACCCACAGGGGGTCGATCACGATCTCGTCTAAAAAGGCCCGAAGTGCCTCTAAACTGGCCCGCATCATCTCGAAATTTCTTCGATGCCTGTTGAAGAGACTTTCCCGAAGATCTTTTACGAAACTCTCCAGTTCCCACATCAACTTTTTGTTTTTCTTTTCTAAGCTCTTCGCTTTACAAGCTCGCTCGACCAGTACTACGAACTCTCGTATTTCAAGAACACCAACGAACATTTTTATATCTTCATTCAGCCCATCCTCGAACGTTTACACATGATAGCCTCAGACGAAACACATTCCCGAGCGTATCTACTAAGTCTAACAAATTTTCGCTCGTAATAGTAACTGACATGGAACCTTGCTTAAGCTCAAGAAATTCCTTCCGTTTTTGATCAACAAATCTCTGACTGATATACTTTTTCCGAAACTCAGTTTGGAAAAACTCCCAAGTTACTTGCTCTCGGGGCACAACAGAAGTCAGAGTACTCCACCAATAATAGGCAGAATCACGTAGCAAGGAGATAGTACATTTAGGCATTCATCGGGTGTACAAGATAGCTCATCGAGTACCCGGATAGTGTTGTCCAACCAAAATTCAGCTTGCTCGGCATCGTCGCTATCCGTAGCTTTAAATTCAGTAGCCCCATGTTTTCGGATTCTGTCAACTGGGGGCTTATTTGACCTTATTTGGTCAGTTACCGGAGGTATTGTAGGTGCGGGGGTGGTATTAGTTGGGAATGGAGGTTGTGGACAGCGTATTAGTTCGAATGTATTGGTTGAACCAATCATTCATCACGCTATAGAAAGCTTGTCTAGCTTCATCATTCGGGTTACTAGCATTAGGTTGAGAGTCCGCCGGCGCTGTCCCTTGTGCGGGAGCAGGCGCTACACTCTCAAGATCATCAGCTACCTCTCGGTTGGGATCGGGATCCATTACTATAAATAAAAATTTACAATTGTCAGAAATCACCACACTATCAAGTAATCACATAAATGGCATGTATAGCTAGACCCAACGCATTACGGTAGTCCTAGAATCGACTAAACCGTAGCTCTGATACCAATCAAATGTAACACCCCGAACCCGAGACCGACACCGGAGTCGAACACGAGGTGTTAACAGACTTTAAACCCCTTATAAAAAATATTTCCCAGACACTGCCAATCTGCATACTAGTCACTTTAAAAATCATATCTTGAGTTTCACAACTCGAAAATCAGTTTCGTGATTTTTCCCTGAAACTAGACTCATATGCCCATCTACATATTTTTTCTAGAATTTTTGGTTGGGCCAATTAGTACAGTTTATTAGTCAAAGTCTCCCATGTTACAGGGATCGACTACCCTGACCTTTGCGCATTACGACTTGGATATCTCCTTGTACAGGGCTCCAATACTGATGCCGTTTGTTTCTATAGAAACTAGACTCAGAGAGGAATCTATAAATATATGGTATGACTCCTAATTATCTCTGGTTAATTTATAATGAATTTCCAAAGTCGGAACAGGGAATCCAGAAACCGTTCTGGCCCTGTCTCACGAGAACCTGAATATCTCTTAACATACTATCCGTATGATTGTTTCGTTACTTTCCTATGAAAGTAGATTCATCAAGGTTTGTTTACATAATTTATTCACTATTTAATTCCATTCCTACTATTTTTAATGATTTTCCAAATCTACATCACTGCTGCTGTCAGCATCTGCCTTTAAGGTAGACTTTACCTATTTCATGGTTTCCATGATTCAACTAGCCCTTTTTGCATAAATAGCACAATTTATGAAGGTGATTAACCATCCCCATGGCCAATCCTTGTCAAGCATATCCACACCAAATGATTATAACATTATACTCAAACACATATAAGCCATTTTCGCATGGCTATCCAAAATTTATACAAGTCCAAAGGGTCCACGACCCACAACAAACGGGTAGTCCTATACATGCCATTTCGAAGTTCAACCAAAATTGTACCAAAAGGGGGGCTTTGATAGTGTGGGCGACTTTGACTCAAGATCCCGAGTCCGATAGCTGGAGAACCAAATCTATAAAACAGAGGAGCAATGAAACGGAGTAAGCAATTTATGCTTAGTAAGTTTTGAGCAAGGAATTCCAGCACAACAAAAGTATAGCATTCATAAGCTAAACGGATAATTTCATATGCACAAATTTACGATATCGTACTTGCTTCACATTATCAACCCTTATGTACATACACAAAAGATCAACTCAGCCAAAGGCCGGTAGCTCGTTTATCAACTGAGCGAATACTTATTTGTAAGGGCTCAACTAAATTCAAGCACATACGAAACATACCTCAATGTTGGGATGTTTCGAGAGTATTAACTGGAATTTTACAGTAAGTTCATTCATTCCCAAATCACGTACCTTCGGAATTTAACCGGATATAGCTCCTCGTTCAAATGCCTTCGGGACATAGCCCAGTTATAGTAATTCGCACAAATGCCTTCGGGACTTAACCCGGATTTAGTATCTCGCACAAATGCCTTCGGGCTTAGCCCGGAATTAGTATCTCGCACAAATGCCTTCGGATCTTAGTCCGGATATTGTCACTTAGCACAAGCCTTCGGGACTTAGCCCGGACATCATTCAAATAACCATGCACATTTAACAATAAATCATGGCCCATTCGTATTTCATTTTCGTTAGCAAAACTCAAACACAAGACATTTATCATTCTTGCAAATTCGGCTCAATAGCCACACAAAGAGCATGATTTTAATTGCTTAAAACATGATCTAATCACATCATAATTTAAGCTCTTTACTCAAGAACTTACCTCGGGTGTTGTCGAACGATTCCGATAGCTATTCGACCACTTTTTCCTTCCCTTTATCGGATTTAGTTCCCCTTTGCTCTTGAGCTTAATTAAACAAATAAATTGATTTAATCATTTGAGCATCGAAAAGAGGAACACAAGGCACTTAGCCCATATTTATACATTAGACATTAAAGTCACATATGTACGGAATCATGAATCAAACTCAACATTTTAGCTAATTTTTCCCCCTTGGCCGAATATGCATGTCTATTTTGGGGCCGATTTCAACACTTAATACATTCTACAAGTATGGTCACTTGTATTGACTAAACACCCTTTTGTTTCAAGTTCAAAACTTGGCTAATACACACATATACACACTAGTAAAGCATCCTCTCCCTTTCCATCAATTTAACACATGCATTGCTTATTAACATGCAAAAGTTATATTCGGCCTTAGCACACAACTTGCTAGCCGATTCTTCTCCATTTAGCAACCAATGCACATATGTGCTCACTCAAAAATGCTAAAAAGGAGGTTCAAGAATCATCAAGCCACCATCACATGCATCATTAACAAGCTTCATATTTAGCATGCAATGGCATTAACACAAACTCCACCTAGGCCGAATCTTAACTCATCCTCATGCCTCATCACCACAACATCAAACATCAACCAAGAATGATGCATCCATGGCCGAGTGTCATTTCCATCACATAGCAAGATTTAGACCATGGGCTAGGTAGAACTCAAGCTAACAACTAAAACATGCATGCATCTCATGGAACATCATCAAACATACCTTAGCCTAGCTACATGCATGGCAGAACCTCTTCAACCTTTCTTCTTCCTTCCTCCTTAAAATTTTTGGCCAAGGATGAACCAAAGGATGAGCATTTTTTTTCTTTGTTTTTTTCTTTCTAGTTTCGGCTAAATGAAGATGAGAAAGGATGAACAAAAATTTTCTCCTTTCTTTTCTTTAGCTCACGGCAATAGGGGGGGGAAACAACTACACACATTTTTTTTTGTATTCATCATACTCCTTTTCATTATTTTATGCCCATGCCCCTTATTTTATTTTTTTCCTACATACCTCACTAGGCCAACATGTTCCCAACATGTTTCCACCCATAGCATGGCCAACCACTAGCTCAAATTTTGGGTAATTTGACATGCAAACCCATCATTTTCACAACATGCATTAATAGACCATTTTAAATTAGCCTATCATATTTTCACCATGTCTCATATCAATCCCTATTTAATAATTTCTCATGCAATTGGCAAAATTGGAGAATGAAACTTCCACATACTCATGTACACACATAATAAGCATAGAATATGGAAATCAATTATTTTTATGACTCAGTTTTGTGGTCCCGAAACCACTTCTCGACTAGGGTCAATTTTGGGCTGTCACAAAGTACACATTCAAAAGATGCCATTTTCGCATGGCTTATATACATTAACCAAAATATTCTTCGGCCACTGGTCTATTCTTTACATGCCATAAAATAATTCAAAACATAACAGTAACAAGCAGTGGATAGTGATAGTGTGACTAGTTGCTGACGATCCCCGAGCCTGTAGCTTCCAAATGAGATCTATAAAATAGAGGAAACAAAGTAAACGGAGTAAGCATTACAATGCTTAGTAAGTTTTAAGCAGTGTCAACAGATAACAATCAAATTATAACATAGTTGTTCGTATTTTTATTTCACTCTTCCTTCGGGCATACCATCCCTTTACCGAATATGCCCATCTCATCATATATAATAGGCAGATAAATTCTCACTTGATAGTGATCTCTTATAAACATAGGTACATTACATACTTTCACCTAACTTTCCACATTGACCAAACGCACAATAATCATAGAACAGTCTTATTGCTTTACTCACATATGCATCACATAACGACCTTGTGATTTAGTCCAAATCAAGCTTAAATATAATCTCAAAATACATACCTGACCAGCTTAACGCATTGAACGTATTTATTACCAATTCTTATTGTGAAGTCGTATAATCTTATGCTTTACTCGAATCTTCAGCGAAACCTTTAGCTCGAATAGTCCCCACACGTAGTTATCGGGTCTTACCCGGACAAAATCTCCACACGTAGTCATCGGGTCTTACCCGGACATAATCTCCACACATAGTCTCGGGTCTTACTCGGAGTATATTTCCAAGTTTCATGTACATTTAATCACATGTTACAACATTCACATCGACTGTTATATTTGTAATTCATTTGCCTCATCAAATATCTAATAATACACACCTTTCACATTTGGTCATTCGGGCACAATATACACACATCTCCTACATATTTCACACTAGCCATTTGGCTTTACCACATATACATATCTCATACATATTTCACACTAGCCATTCGGCTTTACCACATATACATATCTCATACATATTTCACACTAGCCATTCGGCTTTACCACATATACATATCTCATACATATTTCACATTAGCCATTCGGATTTACCACACACATATATATTTATCTTGTACATCAATTTCAGCAATAGCATATACATATCTCATACATATTTCACACTAGCCATTCGGCTTTACCACATATACATATCTCATACATATTTCACACTAGCCATTCAGCTTTACCACATATACCTATCTCATACATATTTCACATTAGCCATTCAGCTTTACCACACACATATATATTTATCTTGTACATCAATTTCAGCAATAGCTTATAAGCAACTCAAATAGTTTCATCAATGTTTACAACAAATTCACATATTCACTACAAGCTGTTTTCCTGAGCAATAGTCACTAAATTATTTATAACTGGAGCTAAAAAACTCAAAATCAATTGCCGTTAATTTTCCCTGAATATAAACTAATATATCTTCCATCCATAAAATTTAAGAATTTTAGGTTTGGCCAATCAATACCAGATTTTTCTTAAAGTTTCCCCTGTTTCACTATTTGACTAATCTGACCACTCTTCACTACGAATCAAATTTCTCATTGTACAGAATTCAAAATATGTTCTATTTGATTTCATTTGAAACTAGACTCATAAGGAGTCTAAGCATATAAATTTTATCTTATAACCATTTTTTTACAAATATTAATGATTTTCTAAAAACAGAACAGGGGATTTCGGGGTCATTCTGACACTGTCTCACACAACTTTAAATATCTCTTTATAGGAAATTTCTTTGCTTACACGGTCTCTTTTATAAGAAACTAGACTAATTAAGATTTGATTACATATTTTATTCAGCCTATAATTCCACACCAACAATTTATAGTGATTTTCTAAAATCACGTTACTGCTGCTGTCCTAAGCAAATTATTACAATTTGCTCTTAAATTTCCAAGTCCAAACACTTATGAACTTACCATTTGAGTTTAAGACATATCATGGCCACATCATATCTTATTAAATCAACTCATTATGATTGAATTTACTCAACATTTAATCACTTAAAACTTACCTCGGAAGTTGTCGAACGATTTCAACGGCTATTCGATGACCTTTTCCTTTCCTTTATCGGATTTAGTTCCCCTTTGCTCTTGAGCTTAATTTAACAAATAAATTGATTTAATCATTTTGAACATCAAAGAGAAATTCAAGGTACTTAGCCCATATATATTAGGCATTAGAGTCATATATGTATGAAATCATGAATCAAATTCAACATATTAGCCAATATTCTCCTTTAGCCGATTTTCTAAGTCAAGATAAAGCCATCAATATGCTTACCTATAGCCGAACGTACAACATCAATCTATGTATTCATTCATGTGGCCGAATATGCATGTCTATGTTGAGGCCGATTATATACTTAATACATTCTACAAATATGGTTACTTATGATGACTAAGCACCATTTTATCTCAAGTTATACTTATAAGCACATCCATCCAAATACATTCGTACTTAAACATCATTCCGTCCTAACACTCATATTACATCTATAAAACTACAAGCTGAATATCCCTATACTCACATCACTTAAACATCAACCCTCAATTTCTTTGACAAAGCACATTTCCGAAAATGATAAGGCAATATAACAGCTTTTAATCCAACTTATAATTCATACATATCACATTCCAAGCATTCACTCTATTCTATCACTTAAAATACACACATTACTCAATAATTTCCGAGTTCAAATTCGGCAACTACACCAATTCACTAGATGATTTATATTATTATTGTTCATTTATTCAAACTACTTACAATTTCCTTAAACTATCACAATTAACAACCATTTATCTCTTCCATTTTCTACCATGGCCGAATGTTATAACCCAAGCCACACATATTGTTCCTCAAGGCCCTTCAATGACCACATTCGGCACCTCCTTAAGAACAACCCAATTTCAACCTTCAAGAAAGAAGAAAAATATATGTACTAAGAGCTTCAAACTACTTGGCCAAATATCAAACCTCCAAACAATCAACACTTAAGCCATGGAATGATTAGAACTTGAACTAACCACCTTCTTTATACATAATTTTCCAAGAATTTCAAGGTACTTACCTTTTCCAAATCCTCATCCAAGCCGAACATGAAGCAAGAGAACTCCTTTCTTCTTCCTTCCTCAAGTTACGGTAAAATGGGGGAGCAAGGATGAAACAACTTTGGTTTCTCCTCCCACTCCTCTCATATTTTATTATTCTTCCCACAACATATTAACACAAAATGTTTATAATATGTTTTACCCCATAGCATGGCCGGCCACCATCTAGATTTTGGCTAATTTGACATGCAAACCCATCATTTATACAACATGCAATTAATAGGTCCTTATAGATTAACCTATCACATTTCAAAAGTGTCACACATAAGTCCTATTACTAAATTCACATGCAATCGACTAAATCGAAGCTTAAAACTTTCACACATTCATATTCACATATTTTAGACAATAAATATCATATTCAAATACTTTGGTGACTCAGTTTAGCGGTCCCGTAATCGCTTTCCGACTAGGGTCACTTTAGGGCTGTCACAGAAATTATGAGTTTTGTGAAGTTAGTTGTTGATAAATGAAAGTTTGATGTTAGGTTTACCTGTTTTGTCTTTGGATTTTTGATGAATTGAGTAATTTGGGATAAATTATAAAAATGTTATTTTAAGAAATGTAAAATAAATGAAATGTATGGACTTGTATGAGAGCTATGTAAATTCAGCTAAGCTTGTGTACAAACAAATTATGTGTATTTTGTGATTTTGTAAATTAGGGACTAAAGTGTCAAAATGTAAAAATATGAGGGCTAGTTTGCAAAATGCCCTAATTGTGTGTATATAGATTGTTTTGAATGAATGTGTGATTGAATAATTTAAATTTGAATTGATTTAGATCGAGAACTAAAGAATACGAAATTAGATAGGGAAAGTTGAAAGTCGTCGAGTAACCGATTCCATCTATCCGAATCCCTACGAAGTAAGTCGATATACAAATAAGCTTGTTTAAATTAAATTATTATTAGTCATTTGATATTGAATTGTGATGAATGAATGTCTGAGCTAAATATATGCTATCTGAGAAAGTATTGACAAAGTTCTGACGTCTGAAAAGCCCCGTACGAACCCTAAGAATAGTTAGGATACATATGTCATGACATAGGATTTTTGATATCTGTTCTGCATGTAAGACCATGTCTATGACGTTGGCATCGACTTCTGTTTTTTGTGTAAGACCATGTCTGAGACATTGGCATCGTATTTGATTTCGTGTAAGACCCAGTCTGGGACAGTGGCATCGATGTTTGATTACATGTATGACCATGTCGAGAACGTCGACATTGTATATGCTTTTTGATCTATCTGTGTATCCTTATGTTTCCGAATGGTTCAAACGGGCATTCCGAGAAAATGAATAACTTTGTGAAATCATATCAGATTTAGGTATTTTTACTTTGTATAGCCTATTTGAGAATGAAAGGTAAGTATTTGAATATGAGATTTGTGTTAGCATTGGTATACAAGGTATAAATGATTTGATGATACTTATTTGCTTTGAATGATATGTTTATTTGTATATGACTTACTAAGCTTTTGAAAGCTACTTGTGTATGTTTACATTGTTTTATAGATATCAAAGCTACCTTGAGCTCGGGGATCGTCGAGGATCATCACCACACTATCGAACCTTATTTTGGTACTTTGAAAATGTATATATTAAAGTATGGCATGTATAGGCTAGAAGTTGTAGGATATGTTTTGTGATGTACATATTTAGCCATGTGATATGGCTAGTTTATGTTTGAACTTATAGTTTGATAATGGTATATGATATGTGATGCTAATGTGAAATTGTGGTATGTTTTGGTTGGCCAAAAGAAATGGCCAAGAGAAATGGTACATGTTGAGAAGTTTAGTAAGTTTGAGCATTGATTGATGAATTGAGATTTGAAATGATTGGTAATGTTATAGCATGAATTATGTATGGTTTGGTATAGATATGGCTGAAATGGTTGTGCATATATGCTTGGTTTGGTGCTTGTAGGTTGACCCAAATTGGGGTGGAATTTGGCCATTCAATGGCCTATTTTTGTCCACACGGGCAGAGAAACGGGTGTGTGCCTCAGTCGTGTGTGGCACACGGTCATGTTACACAGCCGTGTGTCCCTTGGGGTACCCTACGAATTAAAGTCAGTATACCTCTAGTCTTAACATGGCCTAGACACATGGGCGTGTCTACTGGTCATGTGTGGCACACGGGCTGGCACACGGGAATGTGGTTAGCCGTGTGGCCAAGTCAGTAGCCTCCTTAATTTTCATATGGCCAGGAACACTGGTGTGTCTTGTGGTTGTGTGGATAAGTCAGTATGTATGCCCTGTTTTA